>NC_085928.1:185493106-185796136 GCF_028885655.2 Pongo abelii
GGAATATTTAGTTTTCTCCTGCATTAATTTGCATAGGTTAATGGCCTCCAGCTCCATCCATGTTGCTGCAAAAGACATGATCTCATTCTTTTTTATAGCTGTGTAGTGTCTCATGCTGTCTGTGTACCACCTTTTCTTTATCCAGTCTACCACCGATGGGTATTTAGGTTGATTCCATGACTTTGCTATTGTGAATAGTGCTGAGATGAACATACATATGCGTTGTGTCTTTATGGTAGAACAACTTATATTCATTTGTATATATACCCAATAATAGTATTGCTACGTGGAATGGTAATTCTGTTTTAAGTTCTTCGAGAAATTGCCAAACCACTTTCCTCAATGGCTGAACTAATTTACATTGCCACTAGCAATGTGTAAGTGTTCCTCTTTTCTCTACGTCCTCACACTAGTATGTGTTATTTTTTGACTTCTTTATAATAGCCATTCTGACTGGTATGAGATGGTATCTCATTGTGGTTTTGGTTTGTATTTCTCTAATTATTGAAGTTGAGCATTTTTTCATATGCTTGTTGGCCACATGTGTGTCTTCTTTCGAAAAGTGTCTGTTTGTGTCCTTTGCCCACTTTTTCATGGGGTTGTTTGGTTTTTGCTTGCAAATCTGTTGAAATTCCTTATAGATTCTGGATACGAGACCTTTGTTGGATGCATAGTTTGCAAATATTTTCTCCAATCCTGTAAGGTGTTTGTTTACTCTGTTGAGAATTCCTTTTGCTGTGCAGAAGCTCTTCAGTTTAATTAGGCCCTGCTTGTTAATTTTTGTTTTTCTTCCAGTTGCTTGTTGGTGTCTTCGTCATGAAATTTTTGCCAGGTCCTATGTTCAGAATGATATTTCCTAGATTATCTTTCAAGGTTTTTATAGTTTTAGGTTTTACATTTAAGTCTTTAATGCATTTTGAGTTGATTTTTGTATAAGTGTAAAGAATGTTTTAATCTTCTGCATATGGCTAGCCAGTTATCCCAATACTTTTTATTGAGCAGGGAGTCCTTTCTATTGCTTGCTTTTGTTGAGTTTGTCAAAGAGGACATTTTGTCAAAGAGGACACTTTTGACTTTTGTCAGAGAGGGCACTTCAGAGTTGATGCTGGAATTAGTTAAGAATTTCTGGACAGTTGGAATTGAATGAATATATGTTGCATGTGGTGACATGAATTTTGGGGGGCCAGGGTGAAATGTCATGGACTGAAATGTGTTTCCTCAAAATGTGTAAGTTGAAGCTCTAGCCCCTAATGTGACTCTTTCTGGAGATAGGGCGTATAGGAGGCCATTAAAATGAAATGATGTTATCAGGGTGGGGCCCTAATCTGATAGGATTGTGGCTTTACGAGAAAAGAAAGATTTCTCTCTTCTTTCTCTCTGTCTCTCTGTTTCTCTCTCTCTCTCTCTCTCTCTCTCTCAGACACAGTGAGAAAGCAGTCATTTGCAGGCCAGCAAGAGACCCTTCACCAGAACCCAACCAATGAGAAAATATTTTTCTGTTGTTTAATCTACTCAGTTTGTGAAATTTTGTTATGGCATCCAAGCTAAGTTAGTGACCATGGACAAGAACTCAAAATCTCTAAATGAAGATAATAGTAGTAATATCTAGCTTAGAGATTTTACTTGAGGTAATGTTCAAAAAGTACTTGACAGAATGCCTAGCAATTTACAAGCTCTTGATGAATGTTAGCTATATGTGTGTGGATGACACAATGAGTAGGAAGGATGTGATGGCAGCAAATGTTTAAGATTATTACAAAAATGTTTGAAGCTAAGGAAAGTAAAGAGATATATGTGGAACATTATTTGACATTTCTCTTATTGAGAGAAGGATCCCAGTGGCTTCCAATTCCTGTCTTTCAAACTCTGGAGAAAGCCAGTCACCATGTAAAAATCTCCTATTACGCTGAGACTACCATCTGTGAGAAACTCTACCTAGTTACAAAAGAGCCTTGGGAGGCTGAGGCAAGAGGATTGCTTGAGCTCAGGAGTTCAGTGTTGCAGTGAGCTATGATCCTGCCACTGCATCCAGGCTGGGTGGCAAAGCAAGACCCTGTCTCAAGAAAAAAAAAAAAAAAAGAGTCTGCCTGAAGACAGAGATGTCAGATCACACATGTGTGACAATGACTTATCGTGTCTCCACAGCCCCAACTACCATCTAACAAAAACTACTTGACAGATCCTGAGTAAAATTTTCCCACTAGAACCAAGTCAACCCACAGTCCATAAAGATAAGAAAAAATTATTGTTTTAATCCAGTATGGTTTGTTTCATAGCAAAAGATAAAAAGAATAGACACTACTTGTAGGAATGAAAAAGTCTAGGGACAATGTTGTTAGCTTATTTTTTTGTTGACTTTTGGTTTGATTTATTTAGAAAGTAGACCTGAAATGTATGTAAGCTGAGGATTTGAATTCAGAAGAGAGAGAAACTGAAGTTACAGGAAAGCCTTCACATAATGATAGCAAGGGCCTGGAAAAGACAATCAAAATGTATTCAAGATCCTAGGGAAAGGAGTTTGTCTTAGCAAGCAACATAAATACCTCTTCTTCTGAGAAAGAATAAATGAGAAGAGAGAGAGCAAAGTTTGAGGTGTAGAGTAAGAACTACAAGAGGTATAAGATAGAAACAAATTTTCTCCATTCATTTTAGACTCAACTGCCAAAGACTCACATCATTGGATTTTTTTAAAAGCCTCTTGGCCTCTTGAACGGTGTTTCCTTCTCCTTCTGGGTTCTGGTGATTGGTATCACTTCAAGACCAACCAGAGACATGAAAACCCAAGGTCTTGAGCAGACCTCAGCAGGCTTTGGGTCATTTACTACCAGATTCCCTTTTGACCTAAGAATTCTGACGACTGCTATCATTACCTTTTTCTGATACCTCAGGGCACTAAAATTATGAGCTGTAGCACTTAAAGATTCCTTTAACACAGGTATTTCATTGCTTTTTGCTCAGGTGAAATGGAAAAATAAAATAAAATAAAATAAAATAAAAAAACCTTAGATATGGAGTGGTGCTTCGGCAGAACTGCCAGTTTATCTTCTGCAGTATGTGCCATGTAAACATTTCTGACTTTAATGCACTGCACATGTATCATCCCTGAACGTTTAGTTTTATTGCTGCAGAAGTAATTTCCGAAGGTCGTCTTATAACAGATGAAAACTTGAAGGTTCATGCAATTTATGTTCATTTTAGATAATATTGTACAACATTTAGGAACTATCATCTTCCATTCTCTAAATGTTTAATCTAATAATTTTAAAGATAAAATATGTTATCTACCTTTTGGAAGCATATACACTTGCTGTGAAAAATCGTGCTCAAATATAGGTTGAAAAATGTAAACTGTTCTACTTACTTTTGCTTAACAGATTTTAATTCATCTCAGTCACACTTCACTGGACTTAAGATAGTGAGAGACAAAACAGAATATTTCTAGGAGTGTAAAAGTTACAGGAAAGACTTAACCAAATTTAAAAATGTACTTATTTCATTAAACAATATATAAAGTAGAGGCTTTTTAGATGCAAGCTCTTGGGCTGCTTTTAAATATACTTCATAGATACATGTTAAGCAATAGTCATCATGCATAAATATTCTTGTCATAAAAAATTCTCCATACTTGGTTATTCATATGTTAGAGGTCATAGTTATAAGGTGCTCCTGATACCTTTTAGCCTTACTTGCTATGATGATACCCCCTGTTCACTCTCTCTTCCTTTAGAGGGGGAAATGACATACATGGGACATGTCAGCCAGCTCTGTCATGAGTAGTCTGACAGTGATGAAACTGAGTACATCTGCTATCAGCCCCTCTGCACATCCTCCTCTCCCACATCTTCAGTCATTCTCTCATCACTAGCTCTCTCCTATTGACCTATAAACGGACAATATTTTTTCCTACCCTTAGGAAAAAAAAAAAACCACTCAACACAAAAGGCTAATAAACCTTTCTTTCAATGTTGCCTCTGTCTGTAGATACTGCTCTGTTTCATCGTCTCTTCTTCTCCAGACACCCTAAAGTTGTTTTACTAACAGTGTGTGTTTCTAGGTCTTTGATCTACTTCTCTTCAGATAGTATCCAATTTGCACTTTTGTGTACTGCATGGAAGTTGCTGCTGCATTGGAAAAGGTCAATGGGGACATTTTGGTTCCCATGTCCAGGTGTCTCTTTTCAGCTCTTAACTATCCAGCCTAATCTAAATCTTTCTTATTATTTTGATTATTAGACATTATTATTTTTTGTTTTTTGAGATGGAGTTTCACTCTTGTCGCCCGGGCTAGAGTGCAATGCTGTGATCTCGGCTCACTGCAGCCCCCACCTCCCATGTTCAAGTGATTCTCCTGCCTCAGCCTCCCGAGCAGCTGGGATTACAGGTGCCCGTAACCATGCCCAACTAATTTTTTGTATTTTTAGTAGAGATGGGGTTTCACCATGTTGGCCAGGCTGGTCTTGAACTCCTGACCTCAGGTGATCTGCCCACCTCAGCCTCCCAAAGTGCTGGGATTACAGGCGTGAGCCACTGTGCCTGGCTATTAGGCATTATTAATGCTTTATTTTCCTACTTCAGTAATCCAGTTTCTTGTCATCTCTGAATTCATCTCCTAAATATTTCCCCTCCACACTCATGTACATGCATAAGCCCATGGTTTTATCCTCAGGTTTTTTCTTGTTTTTCTTCATACTCTGTTAGGTTGTTCTTGCATTGATATAAAGAAATACCTGAGACTGGGTGGTTCCTAAAGAAAAGAGGTTTAATTGGCCCATGGTTCTATAGGCTTTACAGGAAGCATGGTGTTGACATTTGCTCAGCTTCTAAGTAGGCCTCAAGAAGCTTCCAATCATGGCAGAAGGTGAAGGGAGAGCAGGCGCATCACATGACAAAAGCAGGAGCAAGTGATAGTGAGTGGGGCAGAGGTGCCATACATTTTTAAACCACCAGATCTCATATGAACTTAGAGCAAGAGCTAACTTATCACCAAGGGGATGACCCAACTCATTCATGAGGGATCCGCCTCCATGATCCAAATGCCTCCCATCAGGCCCAACCTCCAACAGTGGGGATGATAATTCAACATGAGATTTGGTGGGGACACACATTCCAAACTATATCACTCTACTTGGGTGATCTCATTAAATCCTATGGGTGTCGACTACCATCAACACCCCAGGTCACCTGAACCTCTCTTTTTACTGCCTATTTCCCTCCTTAAATATTTCCAAACACCTCAGCTCCGATTTAATCAATGTTTATCTGTTTTCCATCACTCCTCAGACTTCATGCTCCTCTTCTATATACTTTCTCAGTTAATGAGTTATCCATTTACTTAATTTAATATCTAGAAATCTACCTATTATCTCATTCACTTGAACTTTATCACCAACATTCTACCATGTTTGACATGCGAAAACAGCAATCTTCATGGTTCTCAAAGTAATTGTTTTTCTTTTCTTTTCCTCTTGCTTATTTAGCCAGTCACCAAGTCCCATACATTTTACTTCAGAATGCCTCTAAATACATTCATTCTTCTCCGTTTTTAACTTCCACTGTCATAATTCAGACCTCTTAATAGCTTATTTACATTATCGAAATAATATTTTAATGGGTGCTTTTGGGTCTATTATTTCTCATTTTGAAAGTTTTTTGAATATTCACATTACATTATCTTTAAGAACAGAGGACTGTGCATGATGGCTCATGCCTGTAATCCCAGCACTTTGGGAGGCGGAGGGAGGTAGATCACCTGAGGTCAGGCATTCAAGACGAGCCTGGTCAACATGGTGAAACCCCATCTCTACTAAAAATACAAAAATTAGCCAGGCGTGCTGGCACGGATCTGTAATCCCAGCTACTTGGGAGGCTGAGGCAGGAGAATCGCTTGAACCCAGGAGGTGGAGGTGGCAGTGAGCCGAGATTGCACCATTGCATTCCAGCCTGGGTGACAAGAGCAAAGCTCCATGTCAAAAAAAAAAGAAAAAAGAAAAAAGAAAAAAAAAAGAATAGAGAACTGCCAACAAAGCCTTTATGTCTTTATATCTTGCATGTTCGTATACTGTAATATTTCTTTTCAGTATCATGGCACTCATGTCCTAGTTGTTGATAACTGCCACAACTTCAATAGTAGCCATCCTCAGGTGCCCCACAAGACCTGGTCCTGTTCAGGCTTCCTACCATCAGACTTGCACGAGTGGCTTGCTGGCTCTGGAACATATTTTGCCCTGTAGTGCTGCAGACAGTGATTCCAACATGAATATCTCTCTTATTCTTCCTCTCTTGGGGATATGTAGCTCATTGTACACATATCACCTGCTCCATGAGATCATAACTGATGTCTTTACTTCTCCTTCCACTAACACCATGAGAAAATAAATCACTCCTTTTTTGTGTATATTATAAAGAGCTCTATTGTAGTAATGGTCACATTGTATCAATTATAGGTGTTTATTTATTTGAAGTTTCTGCTATAGTATTGGCTCTTTTTGTGCCATAGACTAAGTACTTAAATGTTAAATGAATTAATTAATAAGCAGATGAGTAAATGAATATGTGTTAGTCCATTCTCCTGCTGCTTTAAGGACATACGAGAGACTGGGTAATTTATAAAGGAAAGAGGTTTAATTGACCCAGAGTGCCGCAGGGCTGGGGAGGCCTCAGGAAACTTACAGTCGTGGCAGAACAGGAAGCAAACACGTCCTTTTTCACATGAGGCCAGCAAGGAGAAGTGCAAGAGCTGAGTGAAAGGGTAAGCCCCTTATAAAACCATCAGATCTCATGAGAACTCACTCAGTATCACGAGCACAGTATGAGGGAAACTGCCCCCATGATTCAATTACCTCCCACCAGCTCTCTCCTACAACATACAGGGATTATGGGAACTAAAATTCAAGATGAGATTTGGCTGGAGACACAGCCAAATCATATCAGAACAAAAATTGGAGGTCCCTTCTGTGTCTCAGTTTTGTTCATTCCCACATGCATGAGACATGTCAGCTGGCTTTGTCATGACTAGTCTGTCAGCAATGACACCATGATTAGATCTGCAAGTCTTACCACCTGCTGGTTCAGTTGTACCAACTGTTTGGAAATGTTTTTAAAAAAATAACTGGCATTTATAATGTGTTTTATAATTTCCAAAGTCTTCCTTTATAAACTACCTCAGTCACTTTTGCAACAACTCCATAAAGTAGGCACTGTAATTGGGAGACACTCAGAGAAGTTAAAGAACTTATTCAAGGACACACAGGAAGACAGGGACAAAACTATGAAATCATCAAGGATTTCATACTTTATCTTGCTATTTGTACTTTGGATTCACAATGCCTGGATTTAAATCCCAGGTCTCCCACTTAGTAACCCTAAAACCCCTTTCATCACCCCTAAAATCAGGATGATAGAACTACCTACCTCAAAGGTCCTTGTGAAGAGTAATGGACTTAACATGTCCACAGCTCTTAACAGGGTGCCTGTCATATACTTAGTACTCTACAAATGTTATTTGTTACTATGGTGATGATGTTATCCATCCTCTCTATAAAAGAGGTACTGGACTGGTAGCCTAGATAGAATATCTCTCTCAACAATTAATTTAAGAGGCTAAATTCATAAAAGTATGTAAGTCCGGGCAATATCACAGATGAGAGTAAGATAGTAAAAGTCAAATAGATGCATAGTTAGAAGGGCAATCACTTCTGCAGTGGTGGTTCCTAGATAACCTGACCCAAGCTAATCATAATCTAGTCTCATGAAACTCTTGTGAGAGACTAAGAGCCAATGTCAACGGCTGAATTGTGTTCTCTCAAAATTTATGTTGAAGCCCTAGTCTCTAGTGCCTCAGAATATAACTCTATTTGGAGATGGGACCTTTGCAAAGAGCTGATTAAGTTAAAATGAGGCTGTCAGCATAGGTTCTAATTCAATCTGACTGATGTCCTTATAAGCAGAGGAATTTGGACATACAGAGAGACAACAGGGCTGCACATACACAAAGGAAAGGCCACGTGGCGAGACAGTAAGAAGACAGCCATCGGCTGCAAGCCAAGAAAAGATCCCCAGAAGAGACCAAACCTGTGAACATGTTGATCTTGGACTACTAGTCTCCAAATCTATAAGAAAATACATTTCTGTTGTTTAAGCCACCCAGTATGTGGTATTTCTTTTTTTTTTTGAGACGGAGTCTCGCTCTGTCTCCCAGGCTGGAGTGCAGTGGCCTGATCTCGGCTCACTGCAGGCTCCGCCCCGCGGGATTCACGCCATTCTCCTGCGTCAGCCTCCAGAGCAGCTGGGACTACAGGCGCCTGCCACCATGCCCGGCTAATTTTTTGCATTTTTAGTAGAGACGGGGTTTCACCGTGTTAGCCAGGATGGTCTCGATTTCCTGACCTCGTGATCCACCCGCCTCGGCCTCCCAAAGTGCTGGGATTACAGGCTTGAGCCACCGCGCCCGGCCTTATGTGGTATTTCTTAATACAGCCATGGCAAATAAATACAGAGACTCTCACTCCTTGTTATCCGACAGTTTAGTCAGGTGGTAACTAATGTGTGAAGAGATTTAGCGACTTGCACCAGATCACACAGATTCTGACAGAGCCATAAACATGCCAATTCTACCTCAGGGATAGAGTTTGCGCTTCTGCATTAAATGCGTTCAAATGCAGTAGGAGATTCCAAGTGTGAGGAACTACTATGCAAAGAGCTAGTCCTTGTTACAATCATACTTTAACCTAGGGTATGTTCGATTTTGTCTAGATGAAGCTTCAATCAATGGTCCTGTCTACTAATTGGCTTAAGAAACAGGTTCCTAGGCTGGGCATGGTGACTAATGCCTGTAATTCCAGCAATTTGGGAGGCTGAGGTGGAGGATCACTTTGAGCCAGTGAATTAGAGACCAGCCTGAGCAATATAGTGTGACCCCCATCTCCACACAAAAAATTAAAAATTAATTTGGCATAGTGGTAGGTAGCTGTAGTCCCAATTACTCAGGAGGCTGAGATTGGAGGATTAATTGAGCCCTGGAGGTCAAGGTTTCCTGTGATCCCACTACTATACTCCAGCGTGGGGGCAACACAGTGAGACAGTTTCAAAAAAAAAAAGAAAGAAAGAATGAAAAAAGAAACATGTTTCTTGAACTTCTGGAGCATTTTCATAAGCAATTAAGTCCTGTGTTAAATGTTAATTATTCTGGATCAAGTCTGCAGAGGCTGTATCATGGTCAATGATATCACCAATTTAATAAAGGAATAACTGAACTTTTAAATAATTATAAAATTAATACATTGAATTTATAAGGCATTGTTAACTGCTCCAAAGCTTTTTGTTTCTCCTGTTTAAGATTTTATGAGGAAACGCCAATTCTTAAAAACTATATCCAACTTTATTGGTACTTTATAGAAAGAAAGAAATGAAAACTTCAGGTGATAACGAATCTGCTTTTCCACAATTATTTTTATCATATGAAAGACAGAAGACGGAAGATAAAGCAAGAATTTATGGTAGTGTCAATGTGATGAAAAACGTTCTTGAGTAGGAGCCGAACTACTATACAATTTTCTTGAGAAGACCAGCAGTCTTCCAAATGAGATATTATCTGCTGTCGCTTCTCTGAAAAATATAGCACCTGCTTCTGCATGTTTCTTCTTCTCTGAACAGTTCTCCTGGGTGAGACCTGAACGGTTGGCCAGCAGAAGCAAACAATTTGCCTTTGTTTTCTTGGATCAGCAGCCCCTGACCTCACATTCTTTCAAATTCAAAGTTGAGCTGCTATTGTCTAGTTTTCAGAGAGTTCCTTTATTGTTCAGACTTCCCTGTTTGCATTGCAGAGTGAAAAAACATATTCAGAAGCAACTTTACAAGAAGCTACTCTAAAATATACATGCAGTTATTACTTATTGAACACGCTGTTCTGCGCTCAATGCTGCCCCAGTTTCTGTGTGCTTCTTATTTCAGTTTTTCAGGAAGTTAGAAGTGAATAGCATAGTACACAGTCACAATTCACTCACTTACTTATTTAATTAATATTAATAATGGAACATGTTCATTAAACTTGCAGGGTACAATCCCGGAGATGAAAAGAAAACAAAGACCCTAAAAGAAAAACGGTCTAGACCTGAACTGCTCATCAGTGTAGCCATGAGCCATATGTGGATTTTAAAGTTTAAATTTAATAAAAATTAAATAAAATGAGAAATTGAGTTCCTCAGTCATACTAGCCACTTTTTGCGTGCTCAAAAACCATGTGTCAGTGACTACTCTGCAGAGCAGCATAAAAGAACATTTTCATTATTACTGAAAATTATTTTCTGGTCTCGAGATTAGCATATCCAATAATGTGCATATTCTGATATAGCATAGTTTAATTCTGTTCATGATAGGCAATACTATGGAGCGGTCCAACCTATTTTAGCCAAGGTAGGGAAAAAGTAATTGATGAATATATGTAAAAAACAAGCTTTTACATTTAAGAAATATGTAAAAGACTGCATGTAAAAGATCTTTCATTAGTTCTATCCTTTTCTAAAATGGGAAATATGATTTACAGTGGGCATCTAAGGGATGTCAATGTCATAGTACAATAGACAGCAGCATGTGGCATCTTGGATCCCAAGGGCTTCAGAAAGATGAACATTAGTAGTCAATACAGTTATAAAATTATACAAAGGGTTATCAAGCTTGCTCCAAGTTCAAGGAGTCCTGTCATAGTAGGCAAATAAATCTACAATAGGTGGTCAGGCAGACACCTGCCTTTCCAGAGGCTGAGAGGATCAAAAATGTAAATATGGGAGACAAAGCTAGACATAAGAACCAGATGTGAGCAGTGAATCAACCACAGGGCAATCTACATGGATTCCATTGAACAGACAGCTTGCTTTCTCTTCCAAATGTATTGATTACGAAGCTTTACAAGTGACCTCAATGTCACTCTTTTCCAGAAACAAGATGGGTAACTTTGGGTTGTATAGGGTCATGGTTAAGATTAATGTGGTAAATGCAGCATGATAATTGAGTGCGTCTATAACCCTTGTAATTCAATTAATTTCTTAATAAACATTTGTAGTTATTTTTCTCTCATACTTTTCTTAGTGCACACCTATAAATTCATTACTTGTGGATTTAAATGCTAAGTTATGTTGCTTAGACAATGAATATTATCACTAATGTTGGAAAATGTATAGGTTTATTAAAATTTATAATGTATTAACTATAACATAATGAAAGAGAAAATGATAATATTCACTCTGAAAATATGAGGGTTTTCATAACATTTTTTATTGTTTTTATCTTCTTTATGAGGACAAAAGACATTTTAGGGGGCATTATTTATGGTTATTTCAGCATTAATCACTACAGTGGTATTATGCCATATCTCATGAGCTTATCAAATTTGGATTTGTGATCTCGCTTCTTTACCTGGCTGGTTCTGTATAATCCTCTTTTCCCGTTGGAATGCACCAAAAATGCAGGTAGGGGAGTATATGGAGAAAAGTGCAGGAAACAGTTACAAGCAGCGGTGAGTAGTCTTTGAGAAAGAACTCCTGATAAAATCTGAAATACGGGCCACACAAGCACACAGAGTCTGTGGCAATTATTAGGAGGCACACTAGAGGCAAGTAAAAGAAGGAAAACCAGATATAAATGAGAAGTAGAGTTAATACTGAAAGGAGTAAAAAAGGTTTCAAATATTAGTTCTGTTCATATAGACACATGTCAGCAGTTAGGATTTTGATATTTTCTAAGCAGATTCTGCCTGAGTGTTTAGTCTCTATAGCACAGTGGCTCTTCACTGGGGATGAATATCTGAATTATCCACGGAGCTATAATATATGTATAAATCCCTAAGCTCCACCTCCAAGAAATTCTGAGATATGGTAGCTTGTATCCCATTTAGGCCTGTGAAGGTGTCTCTGTTTAAAAGCAAGTGCTTCTTTGCCTACCTCTTGTAGAACTATCAAAGGATTCAATCTGTGTCATGGTATTTGATCAATTTTCTTTTCTTCAAATCATGTGAGTTCACTTTTTGTGTTTGTGGATTTGTAGAAAGCTAAAGTAATGTTGCAACAACTTGTTCCATTAAAAATAGGCTATAAATTAAAGCAAGAAAATTCTGTCACACAGAAATAGCTAGTATCAAACAGAGCCTGAGGTTTCTGCTGGTAGAGGCCTCAACAAATAGTCTTGCTCATGACTCCTCTGCTTCTTGCCATTTCTCTACAATCATTGAGAGACTGCCATCCTGCCTTCAGAATACAGCCAAGAAAGGCAATTTAGAGGCTGATGTTCTGATGATGAATCTTATGGTTATTTATCCTATCAATTTGGTATCTAAATTAGCTCAATGTTATTTGTGGAACTGAAAGGAGTAGTGTTCTGTACATGGTCTTAGTTGCAAACAACAAAAGAGAATTCTAGCTAATTTTTTTGGGGAAAAAAAAAAGCATACTGGATAAATACACAACTGCCCAAAGAGTCTTATTAGAAAGCTGCAGGACCCAGCTCTGAATTAGGCACAAACCAATGAAAGTTGGGCATCAGATAAGCCGGCAAATCAAATCCACTAAGACAGCCTGGCTGGATGGACGTTACAGGCACTGGTACAGCCTGGAACTCTCCAACAGCTTCTCATTGCTGCTGTGAATGATTTCCCAGTTGTTTCTGTATTTTTTTCCTCTCTCATGAGACATAGTTCCAGGAAGGAACCTCTGATCACTAAGGCTATATCATATTCCTGTACCTAAGTGTGAGAGCAAGATGGAATGTATTTGGTTGCTTCAGTTTTTACAGGGGAAAATGCGGCTCTAATGAACATCTTTCACTTCAAAATCCTTTTAAAATAAAGCTGTTTTATTTTAAAAGAAATAAAGGAGAGGTATAGTCTTTAGGGAAAACGTTTATGACAGACACTACCCATAATGCCCATTGGCAATTACCACTGGCTAAACTGAGCATGTGATACATTTGCCCCTTTGACAGTTAGGAAACAAAGTCTCAAAGCTGCATGGAATGTGTGGTATTTGCTGAGGCCATTTGTAACATTGATTGTTGTCACTAACATGCATAAGAGTTGACTGTAAAGAAACACCAGCAAACAGAAAGTTCTCTAGGACTATGAGATAGCCCTATTATTTATCTTTTGTTTAAATATTGGCCCATATCTCTTCAGGCTGAGAAGCAGACTTTTACCTTGCTTACATAGGCAAGGAGAAGGTATTGTCTTAGGAGTAGAGAAGAGTTGACATCAAGCTTTAGCGTTTAAGTGTATCAATATGTGTGAGATAACTGTTTGTGATAAGCTGTGCAAACTGCTTCATGATACCAGTGTGATCCAAATGTGCACTGTTAGTTGAGACTTTCTAATTTAAAGGTCGGGGATTCAATAATCAAATCCCCTGAGATTTTAGCCATGAACCTGAAATTTTCAAATAATAAAGGAAAACTGATATTGGAACAACTTATTTGCCAATTATTGTTTTGAATGCCAGTTAGAAGAAAGAGAATACCTTGAGGAGTATCTTTATATTTTAGGAATGGACACTGTTTGAACTATGGATGGCTCTAAATTGCGATCACTTTACTCAATTCATTCTCTGTGTATTGTGAAATTTTATTCAGTTTTAATGATTTCAAATATAGCCGTAAGAGGACTCAATATTTTCTTTTAATGAACTTCCCTCCAAAACCTGGACATCTACTTGTTAGTGTCACTTCTGTTAACTCTAAGTTGTTTTTAAGTAATTTTCTTACCATCTCTGTAAGTTTAACTTGCCATACCAGCCTTGCCCACCTTATATGTGCCACTTTTGGAGATGATACAATTGTCTAGCTAATTTTTATGTGCCTGTATCTATATCTATTTCTCTTTCTAAAGATTCTTCAAGAACAACTCTTCTTGAGTACAATAAAATAGTCTTTAATTTGTGTTTATGTAGTAGTATTTTTAATAACAATTCAATCTTTAGCTATTTTAACACATGGGTTGATGACATTGTATCCCCATCTATGCCCTTTACATTTCTTCCAAAGTTCCTAAGCCTTCTAAATACATAATCTTCATAAGACTTATAATGGCTCATATCTGCTCCAATTTATCAGTAGGTGGACAAACATTTCACAGTGGCTTTTACAGTTTCATAAAAGGATGAGGTCCAACTATGACTTTAAGTGAATGATTATTTTTCATGACATCATGCATTAGTTATCTTTCAATGGTCCTTATTGTGCAACAAGGGCTAAATAAAGATCCAAAATATTTTTTTCTTTATTCATGTCAATTTAGAAAATATTTTTTCTTACATATTTCTGATATACAAGAACATTACAGAATTAAAACTAAATTTTTGACACATAGCAGTGCTTCATATAAATACATTTCATGGCACATTTGCTATTTGTGTTATTTTCTCCAATTTTAAATTTAAAGATTACTACAATTATTTAATTAATATAGAAAACCAGTTACGAGCCTACAATTAGAATTGACAACAAAACAGGTAGTGAAGCGGCATCATTGTCTGTGGTAAATACTCGAGGTTTGTCATCTCATGCCAAGTAGATTAAGATCATGGACACACACAAGGAGTGAGTTTAGGAGTAGAGTCTCCATAGGAAAAAGAAAGATAAAGGAAAACGGTTCTCTCTCTTGAGAGAGAGAAGGCCACCCAAATGGGAATTCCAGCCCATGGCAGAGTGCACCGGATTTTATAGACAGGCTTGAGGAGGCAGTGTCTGATTTACATAGGGATCGCAGATTGGTTGAACCAGGTGTGATATTTACATAATGCGTAGGGAAGGCTGGCCACCCCATCCTAATATTATGGAAATGGGTTGTCCACTTGGCCAGTGCCATGTTGTCTGCTTCTTGCTGTAGGCATGGCTGGAAAGGAGAAGAGAAGATGGAGCTGCCGTTTTGAACATGCCTAGTCCCAGATAGCCTTTTCTTAGTGGCACAACTGCCAGCATTCACCCATGCAAGCTTCTAGCTTGCTCGTCTATGTTTGCAGCTCGATTTTACAGGCTGCTTTTTGTTAGAAAAGAAAATGATTTGGGGCTGCCTTTCATTAAAAGGAAAATCTTCAGAGCACTTCCTTACCCTCAGTATCTGCCTAAATAATTTCATCTTAACTCCTGTATCAGTAGGAACTGCATTCATGAGCTTCATCCTCTTTCCTAAATTTTCAAACAATTAAACCAGATGGCCTCTCGTTCCTAAGACCCGTAAAGCAGATCATAAGCAGGAAGAGCATCCATAATTCTTTATGTCTTCTTTACTCTTATAGCATGTCATTCAGTGTAGCCACACAAATATGTATACATACTGTCTTAGTCCATCTTTTGTTATTTATAACGGAATATATGAAACCGGTTAATTTATTTAAAAGGAAATTAATTGCTTACAGTGCTGGAGGCTGAAAAGTCCAAGGCCATATAGGGCACCATCTGGCAAGAGCCTTCTTGCTGATGGGGACTCCCCAAGTCCTGAGGTGGTAGGTACAGGGCATCACATGGTGGGGGGGTCAAACATGCTAGTTCAGGTCTCACTTCCTCTTTTTATAAAGCCACCAGTTCCACTGCCATGATAACCCATTCATCTATTAACCCATGAATGGATTAACCCATTCATGAGGGCAGAACCTTCATGAACTAATCACCTCTTAAAGGTCCCACCTCTCAATACTGCCACAGTGGGGATTAAGTTTTGTAGATCGAAAAATCAACTTACAAAAGGCAGATTAATAGGAAAAGAAGTCAAACAAATTGTTTTACTATGTATACATAGGAGCCTTCAGAATAAAGACCCAAAGATACAGGGGTAATTATTCACGTTTATGCTTAGGTTCAACAGGGCATTGATAGCTTTGTGGAAATATGATTGAACAAAATGGCTGTGATCTCATGTTAATAGCCTGATTGGGGAACCCAGTATGGCCTATCTATATAGATTCTTCTTGGCCTCTCTGAGCATGTATTCCTTCTGGGTATAGAGCAGGGACCCCTCTGGAGTGGGGCTCTTATAACCTACAGACAAACCAAGTAGGTCAGATTTTCTTTATGGCCAATTTGTACTTAGAAAGGCAGAGGGAAAATTAGAATGATATATTTAGGTTTTATATCTGACTTTTAGAAAAGCAGATCTGGTTTCTATTACACACTTTGGGGAAGATAGATTCTAGTTGCTATGGCTAGCCTCAGGGGAGAATGGGACTGAGACAGGAGAGCAGGAGGGTGGAGAAAAACTTTTGCTTCTGAGGCTGCCACTGAGGCCTTCATTTTAGGATGCTGTTTTATGAGCCCCAATAGTTTCAACATGGGTTTTGGAAGGGTCATTCAAACCATAGCATGTACACATAAATGCGCACACACAAATACACGTAGAAATATGTCAGTTTGCAGAATAGAGACAGACTTGAACACATAAAACACTCAATATATATTTATTGAGTTAATAAATAGAAACATTATTGAGGTGTCCATTAAAAGGTAAATGATCTGACTTGTACATTAATCGTGATGATGAAATCCAAATGGTTAGAATGACAAATAAAATTGAATCCACTTAATTCCTATTCACCAAAATGAAAGATAAGGTGTATTACTAGAATGCTATAAAAGAAATCTCCTGTATATGCTTTAAAATACTAGAATTATAAAATATTGAAATGCAATGCTTTTGGTTACTGTCACTACAGTTATCCACATTACATTCATATCTTTTCTATTATCTGTGAAACTTTACTATTTTTGACCATTTCACTAGGATGTGCAATGAATGACATCAAATTTCAAGTCAATCTGTTTTTATACTTTTTAGTGATTCTGTAGAGGCTTAGTGTTAGAAAGAATCTTAGATAAATGAATAAGATGTAATTGGAGAATTATCTGTGGGTTTTAATTATTCTTGCTAATGCTATAGTTTCTATTATAATAGATAATTAGGGGAGACATGTCTTAGTAACAGCACATGTGGAAAGCTCTAGAGATTTTATTTGGCAACAAGCTAAATATGAAACAACAATGTTACATAAGGGTTAATAGGCTAACTTTACCTTAAATTAATAAACTTTATGTAAAGGAATAGGGATGGTAGTCACTCAATCTTTCACTATTCTTATTATACCACCTGTGGAGCATTTGCATAAATTCTAAAGAATGCAATTTAAAAAGGCCATATATCCAGAAGAAAGTGAGTAAAATAGTGAATGCATCTGAAATTGCAGGACGTGAAATGTAATTGAAGTAACTGGTCTGCCAAGCCTAGAGTAAGAACTTAGGATGGATAAGAAAGCCTCCTTCACATACAGCAAAGGGATTAGATGTATTCATATAAATTAAGAAGATATAACAAGGACGAATGGAGAGCATTAGAACAGAATGTTTGTTGATTGGCCAAGAAGAGTGAAAAATCCTCTGCCATTTATAGATGTCCAAAAAAAGAGAAGAAGAAGAAAACAAAGCCCTACTTTTATGGGTAAAATTAGAATCAAGGCTTAGAATGTAAAATTTCATGATCTGTTGGCAATTTGAGAGAGAGATGATTGTCTGTCATATAAAAGTTTAATACTGTCTCCCTTCAGCCCTAGAGAACACAGATTTAGAGTGCTTCCAACAAATAAAATCTAAACGTATCAGTTTCATGATATTGACAATGCAAAAATCTGGAAACATTATAAATTAAAAGCTAATATATCTAGTATGATGAAATATCTACAGAGACTTTATTTGTCTCAAGGGAGTATACATTTTTCCCTTTTTTATAATTTTCTGAATATTTAAAGTGAATATGATTTCTTATAACCTGAATAAAATAATAATACTATTTTAACTTGAGACCAAAGAAATGCTACTCTATCTTTGGAATGAATCTTGCAGTTAATATTAATTTGTATATTTCTACAGTTCTCAAAATAAATAGATTTTTGTTGTTCAAAATATATACAGTTTAATTAGTTCTACCTTTTTTTTTTTTTTTCCAGTGAATAAGCACAATATTCTGCTTTTGATGCTAAGTGGTTAAGTATCTATAGAAGGTGCTTTGGGTTGAATTGTGTTCCCCAGAGAGATATGTTCAAGTCCTAACTCCCAGTACTGATGGATATTACTTTATTTGGAAATAGCCTTTGCAGATGTAATCAAGTGAAAATGAGGTCATACTGGATTAGGGTGGGCTCTAATCCAATAACTAATGTCCTGGTAGTTAGAGAAATTTTAGACACAGAGACACACACGGAGAAGGCCACGTGAAGACAGGGGCAGAGATTAGAGTGATGCTTCTACAAGCTAAGAAGTGCCAAGGATTGCAGGCATCCACCACAAGCTAAAAAGAGGCAAGGAAAGATCCTTGCCTACAGCTTTCAAAGAGAAATGTTGGAATCCAGAACCTGAGACAATGAATGTCAGTTGTTTTAAGCCATGCAGTTTGCAGTGCTTTGTTACATCAGCCCTAGGAAATAAATACGGAAGAAAATTCTTGATGATAGATTTTTATTAAATAGAAAAATTCTCATGATGCTATTAGTAAGAAAAACAATAATCAACATTTTCCTGCTTTCTAACTAAGAAACCAAGTCATTGTTTAAAAATGTCTTTCCCATATTATTTTCCTTTAGCGCATGCTATGAAGATTGTATTTAATTTTCATATTAGCTATAAAAATAAAACAGTTGATTGAATAATCAAATATTTTAAACTAAAATCTCAATAATTTGGAGATAAACATCTCTAGGTCTTTGCTTTATTCTCTTCTAAGCACATTATTTAAAATTATATTTATTTTACATATATATTGATTTACTATTCTTCACTATAATGTAAGCTCATTAGTTGTTTTAATATTGGCTGGTGCATAGAAAATACTAACAAATATTCGTTGAATGCTCCTAATATATGAACATCAGCAGCTTCAGGCTTAGCATATACAGTAGGACAAAAAGTTTCAACTGCCTGGGTTGACTTATTAAGGCCCCACTGAGGTCATGTCCCATACCTGAAATAATATCTGGAGCAGTGGAATGGTGTGTGCTGAAATGACATGCTCTGGGTTAGTGCGCTTTTCAGTGGAAACAAAAAGTGGGTCAGACTAGTTACATCTCAGTGATCAGAATAGGAGATGAGATATGAGTTCTCAAATAAAATGTGGTCTGCTCTAAGTAAGATATAGTTGAAAGTTGCTAGTCATGTAAAAACAACAAATTTAACTACAACAGCCTTTGTTAATTATATACTTTTTCTCATACCTGATCTCACTTCTGATATTGTCTTCTCAGTACACATTTAGTACACAACCTCTAATTTTAATTTAAAACATGCCTGCTTTCTCCACAAAAAAAAATCTCAGTTATTTTGATTTTGATTATGGAAATTACTTTTGGTAAACTGTAGTTGGAGAGTCTTTTCTCTCATTTCAGTTATTTCCGTCAACAATATTCAATTTCTCTACATATCCCTTAAAATCACCCAACTGTATATAAGGTTCAATTGCAAGAAATAAACATTTATGAAAGTTTTCCTGGAAGACACATAAGCTACCATTCCTTTAAATGAGAAGTTCTTAACCTGGGTACACAGGGAATCCATGAGCCCTGAAAATTACATGTACATTTTTGGTCTACATATGGAGGTTTTTCCGGTTAAAGAATCCATAGCTTTTGACAGATTCTTAATGGAATCAGTGGTTCTACCAAGTAGTGAAAATTAATTCTCTAGAGACATAGTTATCAAATAGGGGTGATGTTGCCGCCTGGAAACATTTGGCAATTTTATTTAGTTGTAATAACTGGAGAGTCAGGAGTTGTTAGAACTGAGGAGTGGAAGTTATTACTGGCGTCTAATGGATTGAGAGCAGAAATGCTGCTAAATATTCTAAAATGTATCAGACAGTCTTCCACAACACAAATTAATCTTCTTTATAATGTCCTTACTAATGTCACAGTTTAGAAACCTTGCTGTAGATCATCTCATATTCTGCCCCTTTCTACCCAAAATTAATACACTGTTTAGAAAACTTGCTCTAGATAATCCAATATTCTGCACCTTTCCACCCAAAATTAAGACACATAAACAGTGTTATAAATAAAGTTTTGGTGCTGCAAAAGAAATAGCACTCTAATATACAATTTTCTTTTTAATTCTCAGCAAGGCAAGTTACTTCTCCAGAAGGGAAGCAATGGAGCAATGGTGAGCGCACCCTTGGATAAGGGAGGGAAAGGGGTTCTTATCCCTGACGCACGTGGCCCCTGCTGCTGTGTCCTTCCCCTTTTGTCTAGGGTTAGACCGCACAGGCAAAACTAATTCTGATTGGCTAATTTAAAGAGAGTGACGGAGTGAGTGGTTTGGCAGGAAAAATGGTTATGACAGAGCAGGTAATCGGTATGAGTCAGGGTGGAGCAGGTAATTGAAAAAGGTTGCTTTACGAGGAAGTTAAGTTTAAAAGTAGAAGGCAAAGAATTGCCATACTGACATATTGATTCTTTGAAAAGAAATTTAGAACTCATATCTAAGTGCAAAATACTTGAACTGCATTCTTTTAGTTTCTCTCTGATTTATTATAGTTCTTGTTTGCTAGCATGATGCTGTCACCCGATTTCAAGGCATGTTTTAAAAGGCTTTCTCTGGAAAGGGATTTTATGTGTTGTGGTGCTGTGAATGGTGCATCCCACACAGGCTTTGTCTTATATACCTACAGGTTTTCTTAGGAAAATCTACGATTTTAGGAAGATCAACTGTGGTATGTCTTCAGGATAATTTGAAGTAGAATTGATCTCATTTCTTTTTTGGTTTTGGTCTTTAGGAAGATGTGAATTCAACTTGAGGACCATCATCTAGTCCTCTAAATAGTGTATTAATTTTGGGCAGAATATTAGATTATCTAGAGCAAGGTTTCTAAACAGTGACATTAGTAATGACAGTATAAGATCTTTGAATAATGATCTTACTCTGGCTTTAATTTTTTTCAAGCCTTTACTTACTAACTTGTAATTTTTTGTGTGTACTTTCATCATAAGTAACGTTTAATATAATCTACATTTTTGGAGATGAAGTAATAAATGAAATCCTGTGGTTCGTAGGACTTAACACAAATGCTAACACCTAAGTAGTACATGATTTCTCTTCCGTATGTAGCTTATACCACTTAATTCTGTAATATCAACACCATTTCATATTGCTATTTCTCTTTAAATTATAGGCTATAAATCTTCCAATCATTTTGTTTCTTCTATGGTTACAGTTATTAGTATATTCCCTCTATTCTACCAAAAATTTTTAACACTTATTGTGCTAGCAGACACTGAAGATATAAACATGAATATAATAAAGTATTTTTCTCAATATGTTAACAAGAGAGCTTGTTAACAAGCGAGACATCTTGTTAACAAACATGTTAACAAGTAAGATAGCTACATGTACCTATCATATTAAAAGCAAGATAACTACATATATGTTAACAAGTGGCATAGCTACAAAAACTAATAATGATAGAGAAATATACTAACTCTTATAACAGGAACATGCTTTAAACTTGTATATGGCAGCAAAAAGAAGGCATGATCAAATTGGATAGATGCTGATTGACAGAAAAGGGTGCATGTAACTGAACAATCTCTATTTTTTAATTTAAAAATTATTTAAGATATAAAGTGATATATGTGTATTGTTAGATATAGACATATAAATGTATATAGATAATAGTTTGATAGATTCTGGAAATTTCCTATTGCTTTTGAAGTTTCTTCTGGTTTTTAATGTTATCTAATTTTTCGTTTTTTAACACTTCTGTTTATCACCTTAGTTATATTTATATGTAATTTACCCACTTAATAAGGAAACTAATCCAGACAAAGCTCAAAATTAACCTGGGTAAAACCTAAGTATTTTATTATTCTATGTTTTCTTCCTCTACCCCATCCTCCCATTTTCTCCACTCACTGCCAATTTACTTATCCATTCTCTGAGTCTAGCCTGTTGTGGACACATCTAATGTGAATGGGAATTAACATACACTTTTATAACTTATTAATGAGTACACATTTAACGATCAAAGCATTTAAAACTAAAAAGTTTTTTAGGCTTTCTCAAATCTAGTTTTCTCAAGCTTTATTCCTCAATAATTATTTTGAAAAAGGATTTTTTTTTTGTCAGATGCATTTGAGGAAAACAGAATTAGTCAAAGTTGAGTGAGTTTTTCAAAAATTGATGGACTTCTTTGTGCCTTCATTTGTGCTAATGAGCAATCCTCAAGGGGTGGGATTATTATATAAATGTTTTCCTATAACATTTGACTATAGAACACCTAATTTAAAAGATGTCATATATTACAAAGTTTCTTCTTAAATTGTGGTATTTAAATGATTATATATTTGTAATGATTATATATTCACATATAATAAATATATAATGTATATGAATATATCATATATCTAATCATGTACTTTTATGGCAATGACCTGGTCATTATTAGTCATGATTATTTTTCCAAAAAGTAACATTTTAGCATTAGTCTTTCTCTAAGGGATATAAAAGCCAACCCTGAGCCAAGTTCTGTTGGGAAAGTACTTCCAAGAGCCCTGGTAGATTTTAATATTTATCAGAACTGTGTGATACAGAGCAGGAATGCCTGGAGCCTTTAAAAAGAATAATCTACAATTCACAGCCAGTATCTTAAAAATGTAAAGTATCAGCCTTTTTAAAAATGAGGACAGTCTTGTCAAATGCTAATCTTGGAACTACTTAACTGCTGTTTTTGCAGTAGCAACTAGTGTTAGCACAGAGGAAAAAATAACATTAGAACAAGCCATGCATTTTATAGTAAGCTTCAGTTTATGAAAAAGGTATATATTATCCTTATTCATTTGCATTGGTACAGCTGTGCTTTACAGTATATTTCAGTGCATGTATAGATGTTAGCTAGAACTGACCCTTATTTTACAGTTAAATAATTGGAAGGAGGAATTTGCAGTCATTATTCCCCATCCTTGCTCTTTAAGCGTTTTATGCATTCTAAAAATAGTTGGAAAGTTTGCACAGATTAAATCATTTAGATTTTGCTTAAAATGAGAGCTAAAATTTAAATGAAATGAAACTTATTTAACTGTTTGTTAATTATTTTTTCTTTCTATAGTATCTGTAGGTCAAAGTGTGTTTCCGTATTTAATGTTATTTCAGGTTATCTAAGCGGACAAATATAAAGTGTATTAAAATGTGAGGTGTGTTAAGAAACTGGCCAGAGGTGAGGTGGGGGGTGGGAGTCATTTCTCTGCTAGGCAGAGGCTTAATGAAATAGATCTTCCAAAAAGACCTAAAAACCAACCAACAAACAAAAGCCCACTATTGTTCTGTTTTAATTTGTTCCACGGGTCCACCAGCAGAGATGAGGAACTTTCTTCCGGGGAAAACCAAGAGCATTACTTTCACTTTTAGGTAGCGTTTTGGTGAATCCACCTTCAGAAATTAAAGCATTTAGCTAAAACTCTCTTGGCTTTTTTATTAGCATAAAGAAAGAGGAGTTACACTCCAGGCTTGAGATCACAAAGATTTGTGATCTAAAGATTTGTCATTCTTTCCCCCAGTTTTTGTCACTCTCCTCGTGCTGTTTCCTTTTCTTCGAAATGATTGGCAGTAAGAGCCTTAAAATGAGTGGAGCCTGTCATCTGAGGGCTTGTCATCTGAGCCCCCAGTTAGAGAGGATCCTGAGGAATCTGCTAATCTGAGGAAGAAAAGGGACCTGCCACAACTAATCTAGGTGGGAGGAAATTTGGGTTTGGATTGGTGTTTGCCCTCAAGCGAAATCATGGTTAGAGTTTTGCTTTTACATTGACTTGAAGACTCCATTAGCCAGTTTTCAGTGTGGCATATTTACCTGCCATCATAGCTGATGAGGCCCTTCAACACAACGTTGTAGCTATAGATGGACAGTTAAGTTACCTATCATTATAATCTAGGTTAATGATGGATTGGTAGTATCTTCTTGATGGTCAATAACCCACCAACATTTTCTTAGGATAAAATACTTTTAGTTACTCAACTAAACCAAAATATACTTGAGAAATTATTGTTGGATTAGGCAGTCTTCTAAGCCCCATCTTCCCCTCTTCAATTTTGATTCCACCAATAAAATAGATGATCCTAGATAATACAGAAATAATATTCAAATGAGTGAGTTAGTCAAGTGGGTCAAAAATCACTGAGTTAGAAAAGGCATTTTAACATCCCCCTCACAATATGTGATATGTACTGAGTTGAGTACCATTTTAAAATAATAACTACTTCTCAGCTTCTTGCCTAAGATCAAGGGCAGTAGCATTTTAGAGATTAATTTAAATGCTGTACATCCCAAAAACATTTTATATTATGCTTCTAATAGATCAAGATTTTATAAGTTATGATATGCATTATACATGCATATTTGTTATATCACATACACATTGCCATACATTTGAAAAATAGTTATACACAGGTTATATACTGACTTATTCTACAGACAATTCTTTGTGCTCATATTCTAGGACCACTTACCATGATCTCATGGTCTCTCCTAGGGGTTGAAGGTCCACAGATTCTGAATCTTGTTGATTCTCAAGAGATAAGATATGGCACTCTGTACAGGGTTTAGTGTGTAGTTTGAAAAAGTATACTCATATACTTTTGGTTGGTGAAGCACTTTTGGTTGGTGAAGTTCTCAGAGAGGGAAAGTAAAGGAAATTCTGAATTAAATTATTTGGTGTATTAGTCAGGGTTCTCTAAAGGGACAGAACTAATGGGATATATATATATAAAGGGGAGTTTATTAAGTATTAGCTTACAAGATTACAAGGTCCCACAATAGGCCCTCTGCAAACTGAAGATCAAGGAAAGTCAGTCCGAGTCCCAAAACAGAAGAACTTGGAGTCCAATGTTCAAGGGCAGGAAGCATCCAGCCTGGGAAATAGATGTAGGCTGGGAGGCTAAGCCAGTCTAGACTGTTCACGTTTTTCTGCCTGCTTTATATTCTAGCTGTGCTGGCAGCTGATTAGATGGTGCCCACCAAGATTAAGGGTGGGTTTGCCTTTCTCAGCCCAGACTCAAATACTAATCTTCTTTGGTAGCACCCTCTCAGATCCACCCAGGATCAATACTTTGCATCCTTCAATCCAATCAAGTTGACACTCAGTATTAACCATCCCAAGTCCACCCCTTGTCAACTTGAACCCATACATATCTCCTGAGATCGTACATAAACTTCAAATAAAGATAATAAGGTCATAATTACGCCTAACATAATACAGCTATCCTTTGCACAACTGGAAATGTACCAATCGCCAATCCAAATACTATCATATAAAGTTAACAATACCTGCTGATATGAAGTCAATAAATCTTATGCCACCTGATAAAGGAAAAATGAAGATACTTTCTTACTACAAGTACATACATGCTCGAAGATGTTTTTAACAAAAGAAGGAGGAAATACTCATGACAATTACCATCCTTTATGCATCTGGTCACGTGGTTGTAGCTAGTATTGACGACCACCTTCTTCTACTACCCATTCTGTATTCCCTTTGCCTTCAGCAAACACCTCAGCAAGTCGTGGTTTTTGTCCTGGTGGAGTAACCCAAACCTTCATTTCTGAAGGGTCTGTGCCATTTGTAGTCCTGGATTGTGCCATTTGTAGTCTGGATTGGGCTGTGGTAGTTTCCCATTGACCTTAATCACAGGGCATGGTAATATTAAGAGATGCCCTAATGGATCTCGTGTATTCCATGCATACTCTTCCTTACCTCTGTTGTGAAGTAGTAGACTGATTTCATCTTGATATTCTGGGTCAGCCACCCCAGCCAACACTGTAACTCCCTTCTTAGCCTGTTGACTTAAAGGTAAGAGGAGCCCAAAGTGTCCAGGTGGCAATCTTAACTTCCAGTTTAATGGAATCGTTGTGTTTCCTGGTGGCAGCATTCCTCCCTCTGGAACTAAGACCTGTAGCCCAGCAGAACATAATGTGGCGAGAACAGGAAGCAAACATTTTACTAGTGGCTCACTAGGGGTGATGGTGAATGGTGCCACTCCCACTGCCACCCCTTGATTCCTGGACCTGTGAATCCTGGCTGTGGGAGAAACAGGACCATATATTGGACACTGAATAAGAGCATACATGGCCTTCTGGAGAACTTTGCCCTAGCCTACAAAGTATAGTCACCTAGTTGGCAGTGTAATTGTAATTTCAAAAGGCCATTCCACCATTCTATCAATCCAGCTGCTTCAGGATGATGGTGAGCATGGTAACACCAGTGAATTCCATGAGCTTGAGCCCACTGCTGCACTTCTTTAGCCGTAAAGTAAGCACCTTGGTCAGACGCAATGCTGTGTGGAATACCATGATGGTGGATAAGGCATTCCTTGAGTCCATGGATGGTAGTCTTGGCAGAAGCACTGCGTGCAGGATAGGCAAATATTATTCTGGATAGGATATCCAGAGTAAGTGTCTATTCCAGTGAGGACAAACCTCTGCCCTTTCCATGATGGAAGAGGTCCAGTATAATCAACCTGGCACCAGGTAGCTAACTGATCACCCCAAGGAACGGTGCCATATTGAGGGCTCAGTGTTGGTCTCTGCTGCTGGCAAATTGAGCAATCAGCAGTGACTGTAGCCAGGTCAGCCTTGGTGAGTGAAAGTCCATGTTGCTGAGCCCATGATGTGTAACTTCCATCCCTGTTACCATGGCTACTTTGTTCATGGGCCCATTGGGCAATGACAGAGGTGGCCGGGGAAAGAGGCTGAGTGGTGTCCACAGAACAGGTCATCCTAGCCACTCGATTATTAAAATCCTCCTCTGCTGAGGTCACCCATTGGTGAGCACTGACATGGGATACAAATATCTTCACAGTTTTTGACCATTCAGAGAGGTCCATCCACATACCTCTTCCCTAAATTTATTTGTCGCCAATTTTCCAATCATGCTTCTTCCAAGTCACTGACCATCCAGCCAAACCATTGGCTACAGCCCATGAATCAGTATATAATCAAGCATCTGGCCATTTCTCCTTCCATGCAAAGTGCACAATCAGGTGCACTGCTTGAAGTTCTGCCCACTGGGAAGATTTCCCTTCATTGCTGTCCTTCAGGAATGTCTTAGAAAAGGGCTGTAATGCTGCAGCTGTCCACTTTTGGATGGTGCCTGCATATTGTGCAGAACCATCTGTGAACCAGGCTCTAGCCTTCTCTTCCTCTATCAACCAATCATAGGCCATTCCCCATGAGGCTTGCAGTGCAGGCTGGAAGAGAGAAGGTAGGGTAGCAGGAGTGGACACCATGGGCATTTGAGCCCCTTTCTTATGTAACTTACTTGCGCCTTCAGGACCTGCTCGAGACCCATCACATATATACCACTTCCATTTGATGATAGAATTCTACTGTGCACAACATACTTTATGGCTAGATGGGTCAGAAAGCACCCAGTTCTTGATGGGCAGTTCAGGTCATGTGGTGACTTGATAACCCATAGTCAAACATTTAGTTTCCACCAAAGCCCAGTAACAGGGCAAGAGCTGTCTCTCAAAAGGAGAGAAGTTACCTGCAGAAGACGGCAGGGCCTTACTCCAAAATCCTAGAGGTCTCCACTGTGATTTACCTATGGGGGCCTGTGAAAGGCTCCAAACAGCATCCCTAACTACCACTGATACCTCAAGCGCCATTGGATCTGCTGGGTCATGTGGCCGAGTGACTGAGCGGCTTGCACAGCAGCCTGGACCTGTTGCAGAGACGTCTCCTGTTCTGGACCCCACTCAAAACTGGCAGCCTTTCAGGTCACCTGATAAATGGGCCAGAATAACACACCCAGATGAGGAATGTGTTGCTTCCAAAATCCAAATAGGCCCACTGGGCATTGTGCCTCTTTCTTGGTCATAGGAGGCACCAAATGCAGCAGCTTATCCCTCACCTTAGAAGTAATATCTTGACAAATCCCACACCACTGGACACCTAGAAATTTTTCTGAGGTACAAGGTCCCTAAATTTTAGTCGTATTTATTTCCCATCCTCTGGCACACAGATGTCTCACCAATAAGTCCGGTGTGTTTGCTACTTCTTGCTCACTGGATCTGGATCCAATCAGCGTAATGTCCTCAGTGTAATGGACCAGTGTGATATCTTGCAGAAGCAAAAACTGATCAAGGTCTCTCTGAATAAGATTATGACACAAAGCCATAGAGTTGATATACCCCTGAGGTAGGACACTAAAGGTATATTGCTGGCTTTGCCAGCTGAAGGTAAATTGCTTCTGTCGGGCCTTATGGACAGGAATGGAGAAAAAGGCATTTGCCAGGTCAGTGGCTGCATACCAGATACCAGGAGCTGTATTAGTTATCTCAAGCAATGAGACCACATCATCTGGTACAACAGCTGCAATTGGAGTCATCACTTGGTTAAGCTTATGATAATCCACTGTCATTCTGCAAGATCCATCTGTCTTCTTCACAGGCCAAATGAGAGAATTGAATGGGGTGGGGCTGTGGTGGGAGTCACCACCCCTGCGTCTTTCATGTCCTTGATGGTTGTGCTAATCTCCACAGTCCCTCAAAGGATGCAATATTGTTTTTGATTTACGATTTTTCTAGGTAGAGGCAGCTCTAATGGCTTCCATTTGGCCCTTTCCACCCTAATAGCCTTCACCCTACCATTCAGGAGCAAATGTGGGGATTCTGCCAGCTGCTAAGTATGTCTATGCCAATTATGCATTCTGGAACTGGGGAAATGACCACAGGACCCACTGGACCCACTGTAAGTCACACCTGAGCTAAAACTCTATTAATTACCTGACCTCCATATGCTCCTATTTTAACTGGAGGTCCACAGTGACATTTTGGGTCTCCTGGAATCAACATCAGCTCAGAGCCAATGTCCAGTAGTCCCTAAAATGTCTGATCACTTCCCTTTTCCATAGCACAGTTATGCTGGTAAAAGGCTAGAGTTGTCCTTGGGGAAAAATGTGAGAAAGATTAACAGCCTAAATTGTCAGTAGTGTAGTGCAGTCCTTCCTCAAGGGGACTTGGCCTCCCTTTCATTCACTGGGTTTTGGGTCTGTAAACTGGCTTAAGTCTGGAAATTAATTGAGGGGCCGTGATTCTCTGTTTTTATAATTCAAATTAGTCTTTTGTCCATTCGACCTAGAAGTTTTCTGCTTATATATATTAAGTAGGAATGCAGTAGGCTCCCTATCCATTTTACTTTTAGGAACACTGTGATTAATTAGCCAATGCCAGAGCTCTGCACAAGTCAGACTATACTGATTGCTGATTTGTCTCTGCTGTCCATTACGGTGGCTACACCCACCTTGCGTTTTACAGATGAGTGTCGCCACCTGGCTCCTGCCACCTTGGGATCCAATTATTCCCACTGTATTTAAATTTTGTAGCTGAGTGACTGCAGTTCCCACTGTTAGATCTGACATACAGAGAAGAGCAATTACAGGGCTCTTCAAAGATGCAGGTGGTGCTCTCACAAATCTGTTTCACAAGGCATTGGTCAAGGGTATATCTTCTGGACCCTCCCAGCTGGGATGAGTAGGTCTAAAGTGACTAATCCACTCCATCATCCCAATCTCCCTAAGCCTTTGGATCCCTTCCTCTACATTAAACCAAAGGGAGATCAGGCATTTCCAGCTCACTTACAGTGAGCCATTTTTATACCGTATTTCAGCTAACCAAGCAAATTAACTATAAGAACCTTTTTTAACCCCCTGAGCTGCAACATTAAATGCAGAGTCCCTACTTAGTGGGCTCAAATCAATAAATTTAGCCTGATCCAACTCTATGTTCCTTCCACCATTATCCCATGCCCTTAATATACATTCCCATACCTGTTCTCCCAATTTCTGCTTATATAAGTTAGAAAACTCAAGCAGTTATTTTCGAGTATAGCACACCTCCTCGTGGGTCACACAATCACCCTCACCTCTAGGGGCCCACTGGGACTTTAGTCTAGTTATAGGACTAGAAGCAAACAGGGGTGTTGGGGGTGGCTCCTGAGGAGAATCAACATTATCTTGCCTGGCAACTGCCTCAGGGGAGGCCATCACTGTTGCCTCAGGCAGCGCAGAGTTTGATCTCCTCAGAAAGGCTGATGGCTGCATGGGTTGGGAAGGGGATGTTGCCACTACTGGGCTATTTATTCTGGCAAAAAATGCTCATCAGGGTTTACAAACAAAGTGTCCCCAGCTTCATCAGGGTCCTCCCACACGTCCCCATTCCAAGTTGCAGGGCCCCAGGTCCCATTCTTTCCCAATTAATGCCCTCACTTTAACAGTAGACACCTGGCGAGGCTGTGCGTGCACCTTTTGTTGCAGGTCAGCCACTTGCTTGATAAGAGCTTGTGTCTGTTTTCGACAATTTCAGCCTTTTCTCTACAGGAGGTAAGACTCTCACTCAGGCCAGTCTTAGCAGATTTGAGGCTAAGTATCTGCTTCTGAAGCCAGAGTTAGAATTCCTGAGTTTATCATTTTCTTTCATCAATTTGTCCACTGAACTTAGGAGCAACCAACCAGCTTCATTGTGTTCTTTGGTTCTCCACATATGGTCAAAGGTATTATGTATAGAGTCCCTAAACTCCTTGCCTCTCACAAGCAGTGAATCAGGAGTGTCAAATGCATTTATTTATTTATTATAAATAAATTATTTATTTATTATGCCAAGGATTATCAGTGTTCTCCATACTATTAGAAGTAGAGTCCTTAGCATTTTGGGGTCTAATCATATTAAGCAGCCAACCAAAACCAACAAAATAACTCCATCCCTAATATTCTGTTCCTCTAGAACCACTCCTGGTACCAAAATATGTATTAGTCAGCGTTCCCTAGAGGGACAGAACTAATAGGATAGAATAGAATAGATAGTTGGATAGGGAGATAGATAGATTTTATTAAGTATTAACTCACACTATCACGAGGTCCCACAATAGGCTGTCTGCAAGCTGAGGAGCAAGGAAAGCCCATCCTAACTTGGAGTCTGATGTTCAAAGGCAGGAAGCATCTAGCATTGGAGAAAGATGTAGTCTGGGACTAGGCCAGTCTAGTCTTTTCACATTCTTCTGCCTGCTTTATCTTCTAGCTGCATTGGCAAATGATTAGGTGGTGTCCACCCAGATTAAGGGTGGGTTTGCCTTTCCCAGCCCATGGACTCAAATGTTAATCTTCTTTGGCAACACCCTCACAGACACACCCAGGATCAATACTTTGCATCCTTCAATCTAATCAAGTTGACACTCAGTATTTACCATCACATTTGGAAAGGAGAGTGTTGAGACCCTGTAGAACATACAAAAGAAACAGTGGCCGAGACATGAGACTTCAGAAATAGATAAGACTGGAAGTTGCAAACTATGTGAGATTGTACCAGAAAGGAGAGGAGAGGGAGAAGCATAAACGGTAAAAGGTACTGGCTAGAAGGAGCCTCTAGAAACCCAACTGCAGAGAGGTTCTAGTAAGGCTTTCTCCTTTGGAATCATATTTCTCCCACACTCTCCATCTGGTAATCATTAATTGGAAAAGATAGTTTATTTTAAAATATGATTGTGTTAAGCTGAAGTTTCTATAATTTGTAATAGGAAAACATCAGGTTTTTTTTCTTTTCCAAATATAAAATTATATTTTACTACTATGTATGAATTGCTCAAAGAATTATACTCACCCATTTATCTTGAGAAATTCTGATTTTCTAAGGAAATGCCTCCTTGAATAAGAGCTATTGATCTAGTCTCACTTCCTCTTTTTAGTAATAAGAAAACTGAGGTTCTGAAATTTAATTGCTTTTTCAAGAGCCTGGATCACATAATTAGAATCTCAAGTGGAAAATACGGGAGAAGTAAAAACAAAACAATCCAGAAAGTCAAGGTATTTATTTGGGAGATTTTACCCACATTTTTAGAATTTCTGTATAAGGGACTCGCTATCAAATGGGGCAAAGTTCCACTTAATTTGATGGTGAGATGCCTGATATGAGGACATTCAAGAAGACGACTTAAAAAAATATCTATTTCATATATCAAGGTTAAGATCCTCATAAAGTAAAAGGTTATTTTTAGGGTTGATTGTATTGATTTTCTATTTTTTTCAGAATGCCCTTAGTTTTGTCCCTATCATGAAGGCATAGCCAGAAATTCTTATTATGAGAAAGTAATTCTATTTTTTTATGAACTATTTTCCTTTCACTGTGTGTGTTTTTAAATCTCTTGTCCATTTTCTTTTCCAGTGTTTTGTTTTTAAAATTTCTTCTCCAAGGTTTGTATTGCTGCCTTTCCTTGCTTGTAGTAAAGACAACATCTGGGTATTTTCAATCAAATATGTTTTTCTGATACACATTTGAACATTTTAAGAAGTAAGCAGGCTGGGCGTGGTGACTCACGCCTGTAATCCCAGCACTTTGGGAGGCCAAGGCGGGTGGATCACAAGGTCAGGAGTTCGAGACCAGCCTGACCAACATGGTGAAACCCTGTCTCTACTAAAAATACAAAAATTAGCCTGATGTGGTGGCACATGCCTGTAATCCCAGCTACTCAGGAGGCTGAGGCAGGAGAATTTCTTGAACGTGGGAGGTGGAGGTTGCAGTCAATGGAGATCGCGCCACTGCACTCCAGCCTGGGTGACAGGGTGAGACTCTGCCCACCGCCGACCCACACACCAAAAAAAAGAAGTAAGCAAAATTAGCACTGTAGAAACATCAAATCTGTAGTCCTTTTTATTGTGCACACACATATAAAATAATTGTAAATGGAATTAATAGATTCACATGCATTATTTACTTAGCATAGACTTTAGAATTGAGTGAAATGGAAAAAAGAAATGCCAGCTAAAAGTTGTATCTGTAAATTACACTTCTGTAATACAGTAATAGAAAATTAAACACTGATTTCTTCTGCTCAAACCCTTAAATTTATATCTCATATGAGAAAATTTCTAAAATTGAAATTTCAACACATCCTTAAAAGCAATTCAAACAAACTACTTATTTCTTGCTATATAGAAAGATTTATGTGAACTCTAAAATGTTTAATTTTTAAGTGATTCTGAAACATTTCAAATACAAGTGAAACTTATAGGAAAAATGACATTTAAGTAGGTTTTGTCTGAGCCAAATTATGCTGGTGAAGTAAAATAAAAAGGAGCACACAGTCAGTCCTAAATGTGTCCTGTCTGGATGACTTTATACCCAGGGCTTCAGTCCCCACCTTTATGCCAATGATCCTCACCCTCTTCCACTTGCGTTTATATTGCCAGCTTTTTTTTTCTTTCCAATTAACAGAAAACACAATTCAACTGGGTATTTAAATGATAAAGGAGGCCTATTGACTCAGTAGTTAGGACTATGCTCCTGGTAAAAGAATGATCTTTCTCCATTTCTTTAGGATTTATTGGTTCTATGATTGGTTTTCTTAGAGTCAGGTTTGTTCCCAAACTGGTTTATCTCAAAGTTACACAACACTTGCAGTAGTTCTTGCCTTTCTTTCTTTGTTCACACTGTTAAAAAAAAAAAAAAAAAAAAAAGAACATATCCTTTAAGGGCTCCGTCCATACAAAGAGACCTACTTGCTCAGAAGTCCTCAGGGTCAAAATCTCTACTGACCAAGGGAAGGTTTTGTACTATTTGGCTTCAACCTGCTTCCCTAAACCAATCACTGTGGTGCATTATTAGAGCAGTCGGATCCACACCTAGAACAACTGAGTGGGTAATTCTACTCAGTCATACGGCTGCTATGTAATATAGAAATAACAAATTGGATGTTGGGGAGATAACAATGTCCCCTATTCCATATTTTCTCCTAATATGTTTTCTGTCTTAGGTTACAATAGCAGAGACCTTGAATGAGCGTAAATGAAAACGTTTGTTGGATAAAAAAGGACATACAACAATATTGAGGAACGTGTTTTTGGAAAGATAGGCTAACATCCCAGAACTTGAAAATTATCAACTATGTCTCAGTTCTTTGTATTGCTTCATGCTCTGTCCTTTCAGCTTAACTCTGCATTTCTGTTTTACTCTCCTGCTACTCTCCAGGACAGTTGTCTTGCTCGGTTTATTTAACAGACAGTATATTGTCAAGAAAAAAAAGATGTAAGGCCCTAGTTTACATGGCCTAACACCCACCATACCCACAGCAATGCTTAGTCACACTTTGTGTCCTAATCTCAAATTTCTAGTGACTTGCCAATCCAGTTCTACTGAGTGTCCATCCATTTGTTGTTGTGGGGGACAATGGAATGTCATTTGATTTATAGCATTTCCTCCTCAAGGGTGAGAAAAGGATAATAGCAGGAGGGAAATGACACATTTGTGTACTATAGGAACATATACTTTAAATGCTGGGAAATTGGACCACCTGTTTCTCAAGTTGGAAACCTGATAATAAATTTTTTGTGTTTCTCATTCCTTAAAGTCTCACCTCTTCCTGAGGTAGCATGATATAATAACTACCTGTAAATGGGTGAGATCTCGAGCAATATAAGTGCTTTGTATATAGTATCTCATTTCATTCTCTCAACAAACTAATGTGAAATGCACTACTATGTCCATTTTTTAGGAGCCAAGTTGAGGCGCAATGCAGTTTAATATCATTGACAGATGGCAAGTCTGATATTGTATCCCAGATCGATCTGATAACAAAACCCCAACTTTTTGCACTGTTCACAACCGTCTGCACATGGGCTTTCAAACCAGGCAGATTTTAGATTGAATTCTGGCTCTGCCACTTCATTTTCTATAAAAATCAGAGGAGAGCAGAGTGCCCTTGAATCGTGCTTAAAATAAATTCAAAAGTAAAAAGCTGTGTATTTGGCAAATAGAAGGTTATCAATAAATACTACTTTCTGTCGCATCTAATGAATGGAATAATATTTTTGGGAAAAATATGTTGGAACTGAAAGGGCTGTTAAACATCAGTTTAAATTTGGTAGTTGCCATTTAGTAGCTTTCTGATCATAAGCAGGTTACCTAACACATGACCCCCAATTTTCTCATCTCTAAAAGCAAAGCAATACTAATTTTGCCTACAATGGTTGTGATTGAATTGGATAATATAAGGAAAGTCTTTTTTGCTAGCCTAATTTTATAATGTATTTACTGTACATGATAGTAACAATTTATCATGTATTTACTAAATGGAAATACATGATATTTAATTGATTAGACTTGAAATTAAATATTAAATTAATAGACTTGAAAGGTGGACATTTTTAAAAGATATATACCAAAGGGCCTTAGTATTGCTAATTTAAAAAATAAACCTATTTTATTTTATTAAAATAAGAATGTATTATGTTTAGTTTTAGCAGAGATGGGGTTTCACCGTGTTAGCCAGGATGGTTGTGATCTCCTGACCTCGCGATCCGCCCTTCTCTTCCTCTCAAAGTGCTGGGATTACAGGCTTGAGCCGTAAACTCCGTCTCTACTAAAAATACAAAAAAATTAGCCTAGCGTGGTGGTGGGCGCCTGTAGTCCCATCTACTCAGGAGGCTGAGGCAGGAGAATGGCGTGAACCCGGGAGGCGGAGCTTGCAATGAGCTGTGATCGCGCCGCTGCAGAAAGAGACTCCGTCTCGGAAAAATAAATAAATAACTAAATAAGAATGTATTATATTTATTGAGGTACTCTGACAATCCAGACACTGGGTTAGGTATTAATAATTTGTGTTTGTATCTGTAAAATCTCACAAAAATAGGCGCTATTATTATCCTTTTAGAGAAGAAGAAACTGAGGCTCAGAGAAAATATATAACTTGTTCAAGGATATAAAGGTTGTTGGCAAAGTAAGACCAGATTTGTCTGATTCTGAATTCATGTGCCTTTTTTGAATACTGCCGCTTCTTAAAATATATTCTATGTACAAAAATGAATTGGTAACACTTTTAGCCATACAGAAGAGATAACGTATGACTTTGACAATTTATTATATCACTGTAGCTTGTACTGTAAAATCAGAGATTTTGTTTTCTTTTGTGTGTGAGGGAAGAGCAGAGATTGATTTTAGAAAATGCATATTTTCGTGTATGCTTACAAAAAGCGTAGGACAATTAGATGATGAACTAAAGGTTTATATTGACTTTTACAAGTATGGTTTAGTGTTCTCTTATACAAATGGCAACATTAATTAACAAATATAAAATGAGAGCAACTTTCAAAGTACCATATAACCACATCAAAAAGTTGACTTAGAACTAATTTACGTTACAGAATCAGTGAAAGTAACATACCTTAGAGAACGCTCGGCTGCCAGCTTCCCAAACTGAAAATTTATATGTTGTGAGTAGAATCTCACTGCCTGACATTGTCATATGTGTTGAAAGAAGACACAGCATAAATGATGAGGTTAGCAAAGATCATCAAAGTTTAACAAGTTCACTTTCTATTTACTGATGTCTAAATAAATTTGAAGAAATATGCCTAGCATATACAGAATTGGGAAGAAAATGCTAATGGTAAAGTTAAATATTTGAAATCTGAAATTTTAGACTTCTATTTGGTAGGTTTCATATGATAAGTTGATGCCTTTTGTATATTTAATTGTATAAAAAAAGAATTTTAACAAATTTAAACTGGCAAGGGTGATGTGTCTGAAACCTTAAGGCACAAATTGTGATTTTCAGATACCTACATTTTGGTGAAGCTTTATAAAGCTTGATTAGATGTTATTGTTGCCATTTGGTTTAATTAAGTTATATTGGGAAGTGAAACAGACTAAGTAATATCAGTGACAGTAGTCCAGAGGAATTTCTGAAAAGGTAATATCGTGTTACTTGTATAGAGAGAATGTCCAAATTTGGATATTCATTTATTATATTCATTTCATGTGATAGGTATGCTGATAAAATTCTGACATTAGAATATTTGACTTTAATGTATACCTTTTAATGTTAATATAATATTACACCAATTATTTTAAGAAAACCTAAAACAGGGTGTAAAATATTAACATTTTTTCCTCCTTAAGTAAAGTACACATTTTAGAAAGTTAAAAAGAAATATATTTCAGCTATAAGGCAGGGAAGGCTCTAGATTACCAATCCCAAGGAAAATTAAGAAATATGATGGTGTCTACATCACACACAAAAATATGAGCCCCATAGAATAGGTCCTGGCTTTGTTCAAACTTTCTTCCCAAACAAACATTAGCTGAAGTTTTGTATCCTAATATTGAAATATATAGATATAGGAATAGATAGATAGAGATATAAATGACTTTTTCTTTCCCTTTTTCTCCATTCATATTTTTAATATAATTTCTCAGTAAGAAATTTTAATTTGAGAAATCCAAGAGGGTACAGCCTATGTAATTTTTAACTTTTTAACTCTGATATATTTTATACCTGAAAAGCTCTTCATTTAGTTAACAAGTATTTATTGAGCACTTCTCACACAACAGATGCTAGCTACCAGGGCTAATGTGGTAAATAAAGCCGTCCAGCTTACCTCTTTCCATTCAGGGAGACAAACAATAAACCATGTTTCACAGCTCAAGGACAGATTTACTAGAATTACATAGAATCACAATACAAAAAGACAAGAGCAGGCAGAAAAATTCATGGTTCGTATTTTTCTACAAAGGGTAAGAGTTTTCTAATTGGATTAGATAAACGAAATAATTGTCTTCACTCTTAGGAGACAAAATAAAGGCAGCATTTGAAGGCCAATGAAAAAAATTGGACCTACCTGACTGTTGTAGTTGGAGAGATCCCTAAGTGGGAACCTCAAGGGACCTCAGGAACATGTTCTGTTCTGAGTCTTGAGTCACAGCAGTTAGAAGGTCTTGATAGAATCTTGATGGAACCACTAGCATTACCAACTGGTAATTCCCCAAAATACCACCAGAAAAAATACTTTTGATCAAGCAAAGCTAAATTGGTTAGATTTCTACAGTAAAGTTGAACACCACCTTGACAAAATCCTTTTTTATTATTAAATAGAATCTGTTTATACCTCTAAAAATCTATTTTTATTGACAGTTATGCATTGATCTCCTAATAATTGAACCCATTAAATATAGGGGCTAAGAAAACTGGTATTGTACAACATCGTGTAAACAAATATAAGTAAATAATTATAATTTAATGATTTTTTAATTTTATTTTAAATTTTTTTTAGGTTCAGAGGTACAGGTGCAGGTTTATTATTTAGGTAAACTCATGACTTGGAGGTCTGGTGTACAGATTATTTTGTCACCCAGGTACTAAGCATAGTACCACAGTTGTTGTTGTCGTTATTTTTCTGAACCTCTCTCTCTTCCCACTGTCTTCCCCCTTGACCCCTTGACAGAATCATAATAGGGCTTTAAAATGGTAAATTGGGGCAGATTGTTCATAGTGTTAGGACATGGACTGAGCAATTTTGAGATAGGTCTTGTAAAGTGAGGAACTGGTTGGCATTGAGAAAAGTTTTATGACATAATTCTTTTGAACTGTAGGGCATAGTGAGGTGAGGGTCTTGAAGTGAAACTTGATAACTATTTGTTTATGATTCACTCGTATCATCCATGTGCAGGTATTGCCTTGAGTAAACAGTGAAGTTAATTTGCTTGCTGTCAAGCAAAAGGAAAAAAAGTACACTTCATAAAATTACTAGAATTGCTGTAGAAATTTAATTTAGCACAGTGACAAGAAAGTAAGTTTGAGCCCAAAATTATTTAACACATGGATAGGAAAATATACTTGTTCCCGTAATTTTTGACACCGAAATAAGGGATTAGTTTGACTTCAGATTTCAGACAAAACAAACAGATGATGTAATGTCAGTTGATAATAAGTGCTGTGAAGAAAAACAAAGTAGGCCAGGAGGACAGAGAGTAAGAGGTATTAATTAAACAGTGTCATCAAGAAAGATCTTTTTAGGGAAGTGAATTTTGAGCAAAGATTCGAATGAGGTGATCCTTATGGATATGTCTGAGGGAAGAGAAAATGAAATGTCAAGGCCTGAAGTGGCAGTATGTTAGAGGGCGATCAAAGAGGCCAGTAAGCCAGGGGCAGAGCACCTAATGCCTACACTGGGAGATGATGAGGTCAGAGAGCACAGGGGACAGATCTTGTAGGACCTTGGAGGCCATGACAGAGCCTTTGGATTTTATTCCAAGTACCATGAGAAGTCATTGTAGGGTTTTTAACTGGTGATTGATGTAGTTTTTTTTTTTTTTAAAGGTCACTGGTGGCTGGGTGAGGCTATGAAGCTCTGGGAGGAGGTATCTGACAGGAGGAAGGCCAGATAGAAGGACATTGCAATAGTAATGATGGTTGGTTGGACTCAGGTGGCACTTCTGGGCTGGTGAGTTGCAGTTTGAGAGTAGAGTTGACAGGCTTTGTTGATAAATGTGATCCAAAATACTAGCAAAAGAGAAGCATCCAGGTTTCTGGACAGAAACAGGATAAGTGAATAGTAGTACCATTTACTAAATAGGGGTGACTACTGAAGGACTAAACACTCGCCTTCAGTCATTTTACTTCGATAATATTAAAAAGCCAAAGATTTCTTTAGAAAGAAAATTTACCTCAAAGCTTATTACAAATGCAGTAGGTCAGGAATTGGATCAGGTAGGTCAGGAAACAAACCAAGAGATAGATAAGATGATTTAGTATAAATGCCATGAAGAAAATAAGAGTGAATAATGAAATAGAAAATCACTAGCTATAATACTTTCAGATGAAGACCTCAAGCAGAAATAAAGCTTGTGCTAATGAGGGGAAAATGCTCCAGTCCAACCTGACCAATCAGGTAAGGCCTTGAGATATCTTTTGAATCCTTCAATCCCTTCACTCTCAATCCCTTCACTCTCAATCAGTCAACTTGTGAAAACAAACTCTAATAGCCAAATCTGTTTTTAACTGATTTTACTTCTTCCTACTCTCCAAACAGTAGAATGTACAAATGTTCCTCAATTTATGATGGAGTTATGTCCTAATAAACCCATCAAAAGTTGAAAATATAAGTCAAAAATGCATTTAATACACCTAACCTTTCAAACATCATAGCTTAACCTAGCCTACCTTAAAGGTGCTCAAAACACATTAGCCTCCAATTAGGCAAAAGCATCTAACACAAAGCCGATTTTATAATAAAATGTTGAATATCTCATGTAATTTATTGAACACTATGCTGAAAGTTAAAAACAAAATATCTATATGGTTACTCAAAGTACAGTTTCTACTGAATTCATATCACTTTCACACCATCATAAAGTTGAAAAATTGTAAGTTGAACTGTCTTAAGCCCAGAACAGTCTGTGCAATGGAGGCCAAGATACACTTGTTTCCTTTTTTTTTTTCTTCCCCTCAAGTACCCTAAGGCCAATATTTGTGTGCAGTTGTTTGTTGATCTTTGCTTGTTTGTTTTTTGAGACAGGGTCTTGTTCTGTCACCCAGGCTAGAGTGCAGTGGCATGACCTTAGCTCACTGCAACCTTTGCCTCCCAGGTTCAAGTGATTCTCCTGCCTCAACCTCTCAAATATCTGGGATTACAGGTGTGTGACACCACGCCCAGCTACTTTTGTACTTTTGTACTTTTAGAAGAGATGGGGTTTCACCATGTCGGCCAGGCTGTTCTCAAACTTAGCTTCAAGTGATCCACCTGCCTCAGCCTCCCAGAGTGTTAATTGTAGGTGTGAGTCACTGCACATGGACTATGTGCAACTTTTAATCTTCTCTTGAAAGAAAGCCATTGTCAACAATCTCTAATGCCCAGAGAAGTTTTTAGAACAATAGAGGGGAGAAGAGGATTTTTTATATGAAGTGACTGTTAGTGTAATGGCTTTGAATTAAAATCCATCAAACACCATGAAAAATTTACAAGTGATCTCTTGTATAAAAGCACTTTTATTATTAATATTTTAATGTTTTAATGAGCTAAGGAGAAGTTTCTAGACACAGGAAGATAACTTGGTATATTTTGTGGAAAATGAGCACATAATGAAAATGAGAATTTCAACTATATTTCCAGATGTATGTTGTAACATTTCTAAAGAAAACCCCCAAATTTTCATATGTATCTGTTTCTTGGCATTTGTGGGAAATTGGTTCCAGATATGCCCAAATCTGTGCATATTCAAGTCCTGCAGTTGGCCCTGTGGAACCCACATGTAGGAAAAGACAGCTCTCCATTGTCCTTGGGTTTCACATCTTGTGAATGAATGATGTATTTTCTTTTTTTAGTAGAGACGGGGTTTTGCCATGTTGGCCAGGCTGATCTCAAACTCCTGACCTCAAGTGACCCACCCACCTCGGCCTCCCAAAGTGCTGGGATTACAGGCGTGAGCCACTGCACCCGGTCTTGTATTTTCAATTTGACTTTGATTGCAGAGGCAGAATCCATGGATGTGGAGCCAACTATAATTATTGAAAAAAAATCTGATGTAAGTGGACCTACACAGTTTAAATTCATGTTGTTCCGGAGTCAACTGTATGTTAATTCTGAAATATTTTGAAAAGCCAGTTCAATTCACTTGTGACCTTGAAGTGCCTCCAAATGCCTTATTCTTTAGATGAACTGGAAAATGAATAAATAGGAGGAAAATGGGTAATAGACTGGATAGAGGTAAATTCCTATTAAAATTTTGGATAGCCCCTTACTCTCATTAGGATCCATTATCCTGGCATCATTTAAAGCCTTATGTGATGTTGCTTCAACCTATCATTTCCCCTCTACAACCAGAGAATTTCTTACATGAATCCAATTTTATCCAGTTTCTCTGACATATTTAATTTCTAAAGAGAAGCAACTCACTGTTTCACATAAATTCTTATCCACTTAATACCCTGTTTTTTCCATTGCCCTTCCATTTCTCTCCCTACTGCCTATTGATGTAGGTTCAGACTCCTCCCATATCTTGCAAGGCATATCTCAACATTATTGACAGAAGACTAACCAAGATACCACAAGAATGTCTTGTAGGTCAGTAAAACTGTTTTAGACCTGCTGCAGTAAGAAATGAACAGGATATTATCAGTAATCAGGAACTGAGAAGTGGTGGTCGGGGAGGATATTTATAGAGTTTAGGGGTGTTAAAGACAAATGTACCAGGTGTATTAGTCCATTTTCATACTGCTATGAAGAAATACCCAAGACTGGATAATTTATAAAGAAAAAAGAGGTTTAATGGACTCACATGTCCACATGGCTGGGGAGACCTGACAATTATGGCAGAAGGGGAAGCAAACATGTCCTTCGTCACAATGGTGGCAGCAAGGAGAAGTGCCAAGCAAAAGGGGAAAAGCCCCTAATAAAACCATCAGATCTCGTAAGAACTCACTCCCTATCATAAGAACAGCATGGAGGTAACCACCCCCATAATTCAATTACCTCCCACCATGTCCCTCCCGCATTATGTGGGGATTATGAGAACTACAATTCAAGATGAGATTTTGGTGGGGAAACAGCCAAACCATATCACCAGATAATTAATCGTAAGATTTTATTTAGGCTATTGCAATAGAGAGAACTTACATTAATAAGGAACCTCTCTAAGAAGATGGAAAAAATGTGGAATTTTGATAGAGGTAAATACAGAAAGGCATCAAAAGGAGATCTTAGCTGACATACAAAGGCAGGGAGTTCTCTGAATATCTGAAGACAGAATAGTCCTTTGTGGTTAGTTATTTCTCAGAACATAAAAGTGTATCTGTGTGCAGGGGTAAGGTTGGGAGTAGGAGGTAGTTTTCAAAAAACAAGGGTAGGCGGACAGGGCTCAGATAAAGTTCAACAATGTCAGGATTCTGGGCTCAGTTCAGTTATGATCTTCTAATGTGAAAAAATGGGTGGCTTTGAGCAAACTGTAATAACTTTATAATTGCTAGACAAAACAAGGTGAGAGTCATGAATATAACCTTGATGAGTAAATTATTTTTGATAAACAAGCTTTTTGCAATAATGAGCAAGTTATTTATATAGACAAATTGGTTTGCAGGAAATTTCTGATTCAAACAGTAATGTTAATTTATTGGCTTACAGCTTTACCTTCCTGCAAGAATTTTCTGGAACAAATAGCTAAATCATGTTGACATGATAGAGATGGTCTCGGTTTTGAGTCCTGATTGTTAAGATATATGGATGCAGGCAGTTTTTATTGTCAAAAGTAACTTCCATAAATTTTTAATGAAATTTTTCCTATCTTCTTTTTCCACCACAACTAAACTAAACTGTTGAATCTTTATAATAATTATTTGGTGCATTATTATTTTCTTCCCATAAGAGCCTCCTCTGTACTTGTCACTATTCTGTATATTGGAACTCGAAAGATCAGAGTGGATTTGGATATTTGCCTATTTTATAATGTTTTTTCAATGTTCCTTCTCCCTTCATTTGGCCTCCCTCTTTCACTCCTTTTCTCCTTTTTATACAATCTAAGCCCTTTTCTATTCCCTTCATTATATCCAAGTCGATGCCTCTCTGCCTGAAAATCCAGTGTTCACCTAGCCAAGATTTTTCTGCCTATGTTATGGTCTATCTAGAATTAGCTTTTCACTTGTCCCCAATCCAAGATATTTCCATGATTTAGCATTCAGCAAAATCATCTCTTGCATGCCTTCTCTCCAGTGAAATTAATACCCAAGGACAAATGTACAAACACTCAAGATTCTTTTGACAGATGGTCTTTCTATAGTCTGGAATAACAATAATGCTAACGTTTTCAAACATTTGTATGACAAACAACAATATTCAAGTATTGTCCATACCCATTTAGATTTTTCCAAAAACATTATTAGAGAGGCCAGCAGATATCATTATACTCATTTGACAGAAAAATAAACAAGATCAGAGGTCTTACATGACTTACATGATCTCACTTAACTAGTAAATAGTAAATAGTAAATATCCAGAATTAAAAGGAAATCCCCTCATGTAGGTCCAATGGCCCAAACAGCCTTAGAGTAGCCGATCATTTATGTTCTGACAGCCCTGACTAGTGAAGTTAGTTTTAACTTGTAGTATTAAATCTATAACTAAGTCTTTAAATATAACAATAATGGTTGTTATATTTACTAATTTATTAAACTGACACCAATGAATACCACCACTTACCATCTTGTAAAGGAATGAATGATTTCCACAGTTTCTATGTTTGGCTTTTGTATTGTATTTTTTTTTAGAAGTTATTCCACAGTGTTTGTTGTGTTTGCAGACACTTTCCACCTTGAATAATATTGTGGGTTCTGTGATTGTTTAATAAGAGATAACCTGCTAAAAGCACTGTATCTGGCATGTAAAGCACCTTGCATTACTATAATGTTAAATATTTATTATAATGCTGTTTAGATGCTAACAAACTTCATCCCATGTTTTAAAACTTATTTTGCATTCCAGGGCTTGTTAGTTTAATAAAAGTTGAACCAAACTGTTAAATGCCAACTTACATGAACATGAATATTGATATTCTCAGTACATCAAAATTCTGAAAGATCTGCACATAGAAAGTTTACTTCTTTAATATTTAAGCATTGTAATCCGAGTTTTGCATTTCCATTCCATATCACCATAGATCTATTGATGAATTTAACAGAATATTTGCTATGTGCCTAGTTTCTGCGAGACAAAGTGATTTATATGGTGTGAGATACAAATAAAAATAATGCAGACCTTTGCTCTCAGATGGCTGGTATTTTGATAAGGTAGATAAAACATAGGTAATATAGTACAATACAGCTTAAATAAATATCGGTGAAGAAGGCAGCAGGGAAGTGGAAACTGGTAGACTAAATGCTGAGGTATTAAGACAGCATGAGCATTGTGTTCACAGGATGGATAAGAAAAGACTTCATGTCTTTTTTGATCTTTGTTGGTTTAAAGTCTGTTTTGTCAGAAACTAGGATTTTAACCCCTGCTTTTTTCTGTTTTCCATTTTTTTGGTAGATTTTTCTCCATCCCTTTATTTTGAGCGCATGTGTGTCTTGCATGTGAGATGGGTCTCTTGAAGACAGCATACTAATGGTTCTTGGTTCTTTATCCAGCATGCCACTCTGTGTCTTTTAATTGGGGCATGTAGCACATTTACATTTAAGATTAATGTTGATATGTGTGGATTTGATCCAGTCATAATGATGTTAGCTGGTTATTTTTCAGGCTATGTGGTTGCTTTATGATGTCATTGGTCTGTGTACTTCAGTGTGTTTTTGTAGTTTATGGTAATGGTATTTCCTTTCCATTTTTAGTGCTTCCTTTAGGAGCTCTTATAAGGCAGGTTTGGTGGTAACAAATTTCGTCAACCTTTGCTTGTTTGAAAAGGATCTTATTTCTCCTTTGCTTATGAAGCTTAGTTTGGCCAGATAAATTCTGGGTTGGAAATTCTTTAAGAACGTTGAATATTGACCCACAGTTTCTTCTGGCTTATGGGGTTTCAGCTGTTAGTCTGATTGGCTTCCCTTTGTAGATGACCTGACCTTTCTCTCTAGATGCCTTTAACATTTTTTGTTTCATTTCAACCTTAGATAATCTGCTAATTAAATACCTAGGAATACAGCTAGCTAGGGAGGTGAAGTATATCTACAAAGAGAACTACAAACCACTGCTCAAATAAATCAAAGATGACACAAACAAATGAAAAAGAAATACATGCTGATGGATAGGAGGAGTCAATATCATTAAAATGGCCATATTGCACAAAGCAATTTATAGATTCAATGCCATGCCTATTAAACTACCATTGACATTCTACACAGAACTAGACAAAACTATTTTAAAATTCATATAGAACCAGGAATGAGCCCAAAGAGCCAAGGCAATCCTCAGCAAAAAGAACAAAGCTGGAGGCATCACTACCTGATTTCAAATATATTACATGGCTATAGTAACCAAACAGCATGGTACTGCTGGTACAGAAACAGACACATAGACCAATGGAATAGAAGAGAACCCAGAAATAAGACTGTACACCTACAACTATCTGATCTTCTACAAACCTGATACAAACAAGCAATGGGGAAAGGACTCCCTATTCGACCAATGGTCCTGGGATAATTGGCTAGCCATATGCAGAGGATTAAAACTGGGCCATTACCATATACAAAAATTAACCAAGATGGAGTAAAGGCTTAAATGTGAAATCCAAAACTATGAAAACCCTAGAAGACAACCTAAGCAATACCATTGAGGACATAGGCATGGGCAAAGATTTCATGACAAAGATATCAAAAGCAATTGTAACAAAAGCAAAAATTGACAAAATAGAATCTAATTAAACTAAAGAGCTTCTGCACAGCAAAATAAACTATCATCAGCATGAGTAGACAACCTACAGAATGGGAGGAAATTTTTGCAAATTTTACTTCTGACAAAGGTCTAATATCCAGCATCTATAAGGAACTTAAACAAATTTACAAGGAAAAAACAACCCATAAAGAAGTGGGCAGAGGACACAGACACTTTTCAAAAGAAGACATACATGTGACCAACAATCATATGAAAAAAAAGCTCAACATCACTGATCATTATAGAAATGCAAATCAAAACCACAATGAAATAACATCTCATACCAGTCATAATGGCTATTATTAAAAAGTCAGAAAATACCAGATGCTGGTGAGGTTGTAGAAAAAAAGGAATGCTTAAATACTGTTGGTGAGTGTGTAAATTAGTTCAACTATTGTAGAAGATGGTGTAGTGAGTCCTCAGAGACCTAAAGATAGAAATACCATTCAGCACAGCAATCCTATTTCTGGGTATATGCCCAAAGGAATATAAATCATTCTGTTATAAATACACATGCACACGTATGTTCATTGCAACAAAATTCGACATAGCAAAGACATGTAATCAACCTAAATGCTCAACGGTGAGAGACTGGATAAAGAAAATGTGGTACATATATACCATGGAATACTATGCAGCCATAAAAAACAATGATATTTATCCTTTGCAGGGACATGGATGGAACTAAAGGCCATTTTCTTTACCAAACTAACACAGGAACAGAAAACTAAATACCACATGTTCTCACTTACAACTAGGAGCTAAATGATGAGAACACATGGACACATAGAGGGGAACAACACACACTGGGACCTATTACAGGGTGGAGGGTTTGGAGGAGGGAGGATCAGGAGAAATAACTAATGGGTACCAGGCTTAATACCTGGGTGAAAAATAATCTGTACAGCAAACCCCCGTGACACAAGTTTACCTATGTAGCAAACCTGCACTTGCACTTCCGAACTTAAAATAAAAGTTAGAAAAGAAAAGACTTCACAGATATCATTGGAATAGTTGAGTGACATGGTAAATTGTTGTTTTATGTACTCCTAAGCCTTGCTAAGTTTAAGTACTTCTAAGACTGCCTTTATGCCTATGAAAGACAGTGCACAGTGCTAGAAAATGGAGATGGAGATATAAATAGTCCTGGTTACAGCTAAAGTTCAAATTCCATAATGATTTGGTAAATGGTACAAAGTGAAAAAAGTCTAACTGAAATATGAATATACAGAGGAAAGGATCATTAGTGCTTGCTGAAGGGATGATACTTTACCTGAGTTTTAAAGTATTAGTGGGTGATTCATAGACAGTAGTTAACAGAATCAAAGTTTCATAGGTTGATTCTAATGCTTCTATCATTTATTATTCCTATCACACTCCAGACCAGGAAATGCCTGAATTGTGTTCCTCAAGGTTTCTAGATATCTGGATTGTCTTGCAATTTAAGAAATTCAAGCTCTCCTTCTGAATTAATATGTCATTAAATTTTTTAAATTTTTCTTATTTATAGTATAGTTGAAAGTGACTTTTTGATACTGTATACATACAATTTTGAGATTATCACTTATTTTCCCTTGCACATTGTTTTATTCTTTCATTGTGTAGTTCTATGATGTGATTAAGACTATTTTCATTACTCTGTAAATAATACACCACCCTTTTTGTTTAGATTTGGGAAGCCAAAATAGAAACCAAAAAAATTGGATGTGGATATCTGTTTAGACATCTAACTGTCATGTTATTTTCCTTTAATGAACATTATAATTTATTCATATTTCAGTTGTGCACTCTCTGAATGTTAAATCTATTCTTAAAATTAATTTTTGCATTATAAATACTCTATTATTTTGGTCTATATGAATCTAATCACACATTTGTACTTATTAACTTAATTTTGTTCATTATGAAAATGTATCTAATTTGTCATCATAGTAGTGAACTCTTATCATGTCTCCATGATAGAGATGACAATACAGCTTTTTGGAGACAATCAGAGACTGTGAGCTTGAAATTCTTGATCTACCACTAATCATAAGACATAGAACATTCTATTTTTCATTTTCTTATTGTGAACTAATGTCAATAATTAGAGTTAATTATTGTTTGTTCACACATTTAGTGAATGCTCATTATATGTTAAATGTAGGCAATATAAAGACGGTCTACAAAAAACTTAAGTCTTTAAGACTTACAGTCATAAGTTATTATTACACTAGCAGTGGAGGAAACACATCTCCCTTCCTAGATCAATCACTGACTGGGGCCTGTTAATTGAACTGACAAAATACAGATTAACAAAAGAAAATCATATCAATTTTATTTGATGTTAATATTTTAGTTTTTATGTCTATGCAGAGGCTTTTGTATAACAGAAACACAGACGCTAAAGAAATAGGTAGGCCCAGAAGCTTATATATCATTTTAACAAAGAGTGAACCTTGTAGATATGTGACAATACAAAGAAAAAAGGGGTTTAAGCTAGGGCCACTATTATTAGTTAAGTGTAGGATCACCTATACGATTTTAAATCCTAAGATTTCTTTCTATTCAATCATGCCGTGAATTTTTATTGAGAGTGAAGTTAACAGACAGCCACTGACATTTTGAGCAGAATGGTCAGAAAATATACTGTCAACATGATATTTTAAAAGTATTTGGGAGACTCTGGAAAACATAATAGGACTTTCAGTGTACCTTAATCTAAATAAACTGGTTCCACTACACTGGAGACCTGGATATGAAAAAGCAAATAAAAAGTGGCTTTCAGAGAAGAGAGAAATATAAAAGGTAGAGGAGCATAAATTTTCCAATTTGAGATACATGGCACAAGGAAGATTCCAGAAAAAATAGTAACTTGACTAGGTAGAAACAACGTGAAGGCAAATATTAAAATTTATTGTTTATAGATCCTATAAAAAAGCAAAAACTATAGCCAAGTTTTTTTTTTACTGATAAAATAAAGATATGGTTAAGGATACTGATTGGTATTTTAATCCCTTCTTACAGGAAAGCTGTGATTATAGATTCTATATTGTGACACTTGAGGAAGGTCTTAATATTGTCCTTAATCTGCTTGGGCAGGATGGATGCATTATTCTGATCTCAATAACATATTTGGAATAAACAATGATGGCAAAGAAGTAGGAATCTCTAGTTGTGCAGTGGTTATTGAGCCAGTATTTCTGGAGTGGGAACTTCCAATAAGGCAGCAAACATGGAAACTTTCTGTGTATCAGGAATCTCTAGATATATACTGTTTGAGGGAAAACTCACATATGCCTAAAACATTTGGCTGATGCCATTTAGTTTGGAAGACGCAAAGCACTGGATTGATTTAATTTTCTCAAAAGAGAAAAGAAATGTTATTATAGGATTCAAGGTTGATTTCAAATGGATTTATCTGTTGTGGTAGAGTTGGGCATAATTATGGAATTTGTTTGAAAAGCATTTTTTATCAAAATCCATTTGGAGTTTGTATAGTGTGAGAGAGACAAGTGTGTGTGTGTCTCTGCGTGTGTGTGTGTGTGTGTGTGTTTCCTAGCTGAATTTTCTTAATGGAACATTTGTTGAGGTGATTGTGAATTTGGCTAAGCTACAGGCAATACTTAAAAGTTTAATGATCTGAACCAACCAATCAAGAAAAACAAGTAATTATGGGATCCTTCATCTGAGGATGAGAGAAACTCTTTCATTATGATTGTATCTAGAGACTGCAGCAAGATAGGCTTTCAGAGAGTGTCGGTGTTGTGGGGGGTGTAGGTTTTAGGCTAGGCAAAGACAGTAACAAAAACGATAGAAATACAGTATCATCTGTCATCTCTTGGTCAGATATCTTACTTTTGTCAATTGGATATATAAAAGAGCTGTTGACTGACAAGATTGGTTGGCTTCACATTTTTAAAACAGTTCATACATAGTTGTTAAATCTTCCCCTATACAATTAAATTAAGGGTCTCACTCATAGTATTTGAGAAGTGTCATCCCTCTCAAAGTGAGAATTATTCTCCACTGTGCCACTTTGTATATGACAAAGTTCACACAAGAGGGGCCGGGCGCAGTGGCTCACACCTGTAATCCCAACACTTTGGGAGGCCCAGGCAGGTGGATCACAAGGTCAGGAGATCGAGACCATCCTGGCTAACATGGTGAAACCCCGTCTACACTAAAAATACAAAAAATTAGCTGAGCATGGTGGCGGGCGCCTGTAGTCCCAGCTGCTCAGGAGGCTGAGGCAGGAGAATGGCATGAACCTGGGAGACGGAGTTTGCAGTGAACCCGGGAGGTGGAGCTTGCAGTGAGCCGAGATCACACCACTGCACTCCAGACTGGGTGGCAGAGTGAGACTCTGTCTCAAAAAAAAAAAAAAAAAAAAAAGAGAGAATTATTTTTCTAGGTTATCCCCTAGTATATTCTGTTTGTGATAAATGTAGAAATTTAATGTCGATATATCATTATTTTATTGATTTATATGATCTAATTTCTTGGCTTAAACCTATGTATATATATAAAATATGTAAGTATGTAAAGCCATGGAAAATATATAAAACTATGTACATATTGTGTATTATATATACTATAAGGAGAATAACTATTTATAACCAAATGTCTAAGTAAGCATCAAAATGATTATAAAGAAAATATTTGTTAAGTAGTGACATGCAGTCCATGGGGAATACAATGAGATAAAATGTTGCTGTTCCTTTATTAGAGGTGTCTTAAAAGAACAGTGTATTCACTAATAAATGATGTCTTCATATTTGCTTTTTTCTTCTCCTTTCCAGAAGGCCTTTAGTGAAAAAAGAAAACAGAGTATTAAATTTTGCATGCAAATTTTTAGCAGTTTGCAAATGACTAGGGGCAATTCTGCCTATTAAACTTTTTTATTCCCACTACTGGTATTTTAAGATGTTGAACATCCAGTTTATGTTGAAATATACAGCTATACTTTTCCATTACCAAGTTTTACCATATTATGTAGTTGTCAAAATCTGAATGTTTCTTTAAGATATTAAAGAAATGTTCTATTAATATGTGTGCTCTTGTCACATAGTCTTTACAGTGCTATGTTGGAAGCTGAATATTTAATAAAAGCATAACAAGATGTGAAGCGTGTATTAAACAATATATTAAAATTTCCTGTTTGCTTCTATTGTATTTTTATACCATTTTATTGATTTAGAAATATACTGATGAATGTAATGCATTATAACATTTTTCACAGGTGGAGATTCAAGTATACACCTATGATATGCCATAAATTCCTGGAATTAATTGCTTAATTCAGTAGAGGATAGGGAAGAAGTTTAATATAATCTCATTTAATTTTAAGCGATTATATTTTAAGAGATACTTTTGGTGACAAATTGGTTATTTTTATATATTTTATCATTTTTATTTTATCAACTAAATCAAATGCCATAATTTACTCTTAAAGATTTAGATTTACCCTTTACTTTTTTTGCCTTTCAGTATACTTAGTGTACAAAAAGGGATCATAGGTAGCTTGTTAAATATCCATGTTTATGCTTATAGCTCAGTGTGTATTTGCTGAGCATGATGTCAAGGTCCCAGAAAGTAAACAGAAATAACTCATCTCATATCTAAGGCAATATATCAGTTATTTCATGCAGCAGTTGTTGAATAAATATGCCTAAAACCTGAGAACAGTCTATACATTCTAGATATTGCCTGACCACTGGGCTCTATGCCAAATGATTGAAATTAGGGTAATTTAGGTTTGGAATGTCCTAAAAGAGCAAATCATACGGGGTGAGAAGATTTTAAAGTTCCCTGAAAAAAGTTTCTCCCAAAATATTTTTAGGATGCTTTTTCTTCTCCATGAGTCCAAATCCTTCCGTGTATTTTAGGATTAAGTTGTGTCTTCTCTGTGAAATCTCCTCCAACAGCTATATCCCACATGAATCTTGTTTTTCTTTATATAGCTCTTGTACTTACACATTGAACTAGTTTTTTTTTCTTAATTACATATTGCTTTGGACTTTTGTAAAAGTTTGACATCATGATGTTTTATTTGCTTCAAAAAGCACAGCTCCTGAAAATGATTCATTTTGGGAGAAATATTTTAAAAAAAATTCCAGAGGCTATTCCCAGGGGTAATGGTACCTGAGTATTATAGCCGCCAAATTAGGTATTTTATATGATAATATAAATTTTCCATGTAGTTATTTTTAAATATATTTAATTTTTCTTTTTAAGGATGTTTATATTTAAAGCATTATCAGTATTGATTAATTTGTTAATTTGAGAAATATTTATAAAGCATCCTCTATCTACCAGCCATATGACACAAGATATGGGCTTTTATGGAGTATGCATCCTAGTGGAAGGAGTCAGGTGATATACAGAGTAAATAAAGAAGTAAACACAACATTATCAACTGATGATGAGTACTATGTAGAAAATTTAAGCAAGGTGACATGATAGGAAGTGGCTGACTGCTTCATATTGGATGGTCAAGGAAGTCTTCTGGGAGGGGTCTTGTGGGACATTCAAATTAATAATGGAAGGAGCTGGCTAAATATAGACCAAAGGGACAAGCATTCTAAATACTGGAACCAAGTAGTCCTAAGTGGAGGATGTTAGAGGGTGAAGCAGAGTACAAGAGGAGACTTGTGAGGCAGCAATCGGTAGCCATGTCAGGATGGGATTTGTAAGCCAGGGTCAGTTTTTCAGTTTTATTCTGAATGCAATGGGAAACCCTTGGAAAGTTTAACTCAAGAGGGAGCATTGTGGCAGGATTCACATTTTTAAAATAAGCATTATTTTTTCAAAAGCATTTTTCATACTACTTGCCTTTATAATCATTATCTTTAATAGCTACATAATATATCATGACATGTAATTCAAGCATTTATGTTTTGGGGTATTTAGGCTATTTCTAATATTCCCTACTTTTATAATATATTCAGAAAGTACAATATAATGTAGGTAATGATATAGTCAATATCTTTATGTAAATGGCTTTTTTCTTCTGTTAGGTTATATGGGGATACCTTCTCAGAAATAGGGTCATTGGGTCAAAGGAAAAGAATATCTTTTTTCAAGTACTTAATACACCCTGATAAATGATCGTACCAATATAATTTATTATAGGGTTAACAACTTTAGAAATCATTTAAAAATCTTGTTAATTTAATAAGCAAAAATCCCATGATTACATTAGTACATATTTAACTTAAGATAAAAAGTACTGCTTAAAGTGAAAAATAATAAACACAGCTGTATGAACTCTAACTTATCTCAGTTTATGTGTATATATTTTACCTGTTATCAATTGCTATTTACCTTATTCTAACCTGCTATCCTGGTCTGATTAGAATACACTGTGCTGTTTTCAGATCTTGGAAAGCAGCCTGAATCTTGGCAATGTAAATCTAAGAAAGACTTTTATAGATTTTTCTCAGAGCCTCAGGGATAGGATAATTTGACATAAAGCTAGTCACTTTAGGGATAGAAGATTGCAAGTACTTTCCAAGTCTACTTCCTATGAGCCAAGACCCTATCTATTGGTGCGTCCCTAATGTTTTTGTTGTTTTTGTTTCTGTTTCGCCTTTCTTTAAGTGGTTTCATGTCAGAATGAGGGAATGATACAGTACTGTTTGCCTCCATGTATGTGAAACAGAAGCCCACACTTAATTGACAAAGTGATCACATTAGTAATTTACCTGTCCACTGCAGTGCTCAATTATCAGAAAAGAATCTTCTAATTAGCAATTCTTATTGCTAAAAACTTCTGTCAGTCTTTCAAATAGCAGTGAGTACGTTTATTGCATTATTTACTAACCTCTTCGCTATTGCCACAGATTTCTTATCTGTAGTCAACTGTACTGAATTTGTGTTAAGGTCCTGAAGTAATTTTCAAACCCATACACTGTACCTTTTAAGGCACCCTTTAAACAATATATTCCTTATCATTTGAACATTTCATATGGGTAAGCATTTCCTACCCAACTGTATCACAAGCTCCTTGAGTATATAAAGTACATATTTGTTCATAATTTATGTTTTCTAAATGATATCATACTTAGCACATGTAGAGTAAATAGCTGTTGATTGTGCAATGATTATAAAATATGAATATATATATATACACACACACACTACACATATATATGTATATAGCATAAATATCTCTGATTATTTACTGGGATGCATATTGTAGATGACCCTGAGAGACTAAAAATGATAATTCTTAATTACTTGTTGAGAAAGGAGCACAATCTTGTCTAATTCTTACTGTCATATTTGGCTTATGGTTTCTGAGCGCTAGGATTCTTAGTGGAAAATTTTACCTTCTGTTGAATGTTTGAGATTGGAACTGAACTGACTTTCCAAAACAAAAAAGCCTCTTAATTCCTCTTAATTCTCTGTTTAAACTTCCTTTAACTTTTAAGAAGCCATTTTGAAGGACTGTTGTACTGATGCAGCCAAGCCAGAGAACAGCAGACTCCAGAGCTAAGGGCATCGTCTCTGGGTAGCCAGTGACTCACTTCAGCATTTATTAATGGGATCAGCACCATACAGTGTAAGGGTAGGTAGTGATAACAGCCTGTCTCTTGCTTGCTCCTTGGCACACATTCACCAAGAAAATAAGGTTCAAACAAGGGAGAAGCTTTTGAAGCAACAACTATTTAAAAAATATTTTGAAAAGTCATGAAGACGATTAAAAAAAAAACTGAAGTAGGAGTCAGGTTCTAATGGAGCCTCTACTACCTATTGTTTGATTATTGGCAATTTTTTACCTATCCATACCTCAGTTTCCTCATCTGTCAGATGACTATAATACCCTAATTACCTCAGAATACTATAAAAACGTAAGATTCTTTAGGTCGGAATCCCGTCTAAAGTGCAAAGCACTTAAATAATAAGATAATATACCTTAAAAAATAGCTGTCAAGCTAATCGTTTATAAAATAGTAAAAGATACACTTTTGATTTCAGATGATGGGAGTTGTACTCCAGGTGTAAACCTATTATAGATTTCTGTATGAAATTGCTACTGCCATTTAAAATTGACATCATTTTGCTGAATGCCAAATATATAACAAAAAAAATCTCAGGAAAGCAGACTCGACTATGGGGAATAAAGTCATTTTTGAAAAAAGTCTCATTTCTCTGAAGTTTAAAAACTATCTTACAAACTTTTCTTCTATATATCTTAACTGTTTTTAGAATAGTAGCAATTCACTTGATTTCTCCAATCTCTTATCCCTTATTTATTGGCGTTAACATTAATGGGGATAATTTTTAGATGGTTTTAACAGTCTTATTCTTAGAAATAGTTCAGGAAAGTTCTTACTGCTCTCTGCACGGCAGGCAGCACAAACAGAATGACAAAATGTTTATGCTGACAAAGCCTAGAAATGGAACCAAAGCTATGCCTTAATTCAGGGTTTACACCAGCTCATTGTCAGTTTTGAAAGTATTCATGGAAATGTACATAAAAGTGAACCTAAATATGTAATAAGTGTGCATGTATACATCTGTATAGACATTCTCTAAGACTAGAGAGCAAAGACTGAGCTTCGATATATTTCTCAACTCAAAATTTGCTGTAAATAACTCCTATAAAATATCCTATGGAAAATACATGCTCATTATATTTCTTTTTCACCTACCAAATTTACCTCAACATTTCTGTTCTTTTAATTTATTTTCATTTTTAATTTTTGTGGGTACATAGTAGGTGTATATATTTATGGGTTACATGAGATATTTTGATGCAAGCATGCAGTGTGTAATAATCACATCAGGGTAAATAGGATATCCATCACCTCAAGCATTTATCCTTTGTGTTAAACACAATCCAATTAAACTTTTAGTTATTATAAAATGTACAATTAAATTATTTTTGACTATAGTCACCCCATTGTGCTAGCAAATTCTAGGTCTTATTCATTCTAACTATTTTTTGTACCCATTTACCCTCCCCACTTTGCCCCAGTCACCAACTACCGTTCCCAGCCTCTGGTAACCATCCTTCTACTCTTTATCTCTGAGAGTTCAATTATTTTAATTTTTAGTTCCCACAAATAAGTGAGAACACATGAAGTTTGTCTTTCTGTGCCTGGCTTATTTCACATAATGCAGTGACCCCCAGTTCCATCAGTGTTGTTTGGTTCCCGTTTTCTCCACATCCTTGCCAGCATTTGTTTTTGCCTGACTTTGGATAACCGCCATTTTACCTAAGGTGATGTGATACCACATTGTAGTTCTGATTTGCATTTCTCTGATGATTAATGATATTGAGCACCTTTTAATATACCTGTTTGCCATTTGCATGTCTTCTTTTGAAAAATGTCTAATCAGGGTTGGGTGCGGTGGCTCACGCCTGTAATCCCAGCACTTTGGGAGGCCGAGGCAGGCGGATCACGAGGTCAGGAGATCGAGACCATCCTGGCTAACATGGTGAAACCCCGTCTCTACTAAAAATACAAAAAACTTAGCTGGGCGTGGTGGCGGGTGCCTGTAGTCCCAGCTACTCAGGAGGCTGAGGCAGGAGAATCGCTTGAACCCGGGAGGCGGAGCTTGCAGTGAGCCATGATCACGCCACCGCACTCCAACCTGGGCAACAGAGCAAGACTCCGTCTCAAAAAAAAAAAAAAAAAAAAGAAAGAAAGAAATAAAAGTGTCTAACCAGGTCTTTCACCATTTTTTAAATCAGTTTATTAGATTTTTTTTTTCCCTATAGATTTGTTTGAGCTCCTTATATATTCTGGTTGTTAATCCCTTGTCAGATGGATAATTTGCAAATATTTTCTCTCATTCTGTGGGTTGCCTCTTCACTTTGTTGTTTCCTTTGCTGTGTAGAAGCTTGTTAACTTGATGCAATCTCATTTGTCCATTTTTGCTTTGTCTGTGCTTGTGGTGTATTACTCAAGATATCTTCGCCCCGTCCAATGTCCTGGAGAGTTTCTGCAATGTTTTCTTTTAGCAGTTTCATAGTTGGAAGTCTCAGATTTAAGTCTTTAATCCATTTGAATTTGATTTTTGCATATGGTGAGAGAAAGGGGTCTAGTTTCATTCTTCTGCATATGGACATCCACTTTTCCCAGAATCATTTATTGAAAAACACTGTCCTTTCCCCAATGTATATCCTTGACAACGTTGTTGAAAATGAGTTTACTGTATATGTATGAGTTCATCGGTGGATTTTCTGTTCTGTTCCACTGATCTTTGTGTCTATTTTTATGCCAGTACCATAATGTTTTGGTTACTATAACTCTGTAGTATAATTTAAAGTTAGGTAATGTGGTTCTTCCAGTTTTGTTCTTTTTGCTTAGAATAGCTTTGGCTATTCTGGGTCTTTTGTGGCTCCATATAAATTTTAGGATTTTTTTGTTCTATTTATGCGAAGAGTGTTATTGGTATTTTGGTAGGGATTACATTAAATCTGTAGACTGCTTTGGGTAGTATGGACATTTTAACAATATTGATGTTTTTCAGTATATGAACATGGAATATCTTATATTTTTTGTTGTCCTCTTCAATTTCTTGCATCAGTGTTTTATAGTTTTCATGGTAGAGATCTTTCACTTCTTTGGTTATAATAATTCCCAGATATTAATTTTATTTGTAGCTATTGTAAGTGGAATTACTTTCTTGATTGCTTTTTCAAATTGTTTGCTGTTGGCATATAGAAATGCTACTAATTTTTGTATGTTAGTTATTTATTGTGTAATTGTTTTTGAATTTGTTTATTAGTTCTTAAGTTTTGTTTTGTTTTTTGCTGGAGTCTTTAGGTTTTTCCAATTATATGATCATATCATCTGCAAACAAGGATAATTTGACTTCCTCCTTTCCAATCTGGATGCCCTTTATTTTTTTCTCTTGTCTGATTGCTTTAGCTAGGACTTCCAGTACTATGTTGAAAAACAATGCCGAACATAGGCATTCTTGTCTTTTTCCACATCTCACAGGAAAGGCTGTAGGTTTTTCCCCATTCAGTATGATATTATCTATGAGAGTGTCACATATAGCTTTTATTATGTTGAGGTATGTTTTCCTATACCCAGTTTCTTGAGGGTTTTTATCATGAAGGGATGTTGAATTTTATTAAATGCTTTTTCAGCATCAATTGAAATGCTATATGATTTTTGTCCTTCATCCTGTTGAAGTGGTGTATCACAACAATTGATTTGCATATGTTGCACCAATCTTGTATCACTGGGATGAACCCCACTTGATCATGATGAATGATCTTTTTACTGTGTTGAATGTGATTTGCTGGTATTTTTTTGTGGATTATTGCATCAATATTCATCAGTGATATTGGCTTATAGCTTCCTTTCTTTTTTTATGTGTCTTTGTCTGGTTTTGGTATCAGGGTAATATTGGCCTCATATAATGAATTTGGAAGTATTCCTTCCTCCTTCATTTTTCAGAAAAGTTTGAGTAGCATTGGTATCAGATGTCCTTTAAATGTTTGGTAGAATTCAGCAGTAAAGCCATGGAGTCCAAGGCTTTGTGGGGCCATTTTTTTTAATTACAGCTTTGATGTCTTTACTTGTTATTGGTCTGTTCAGGTTTTGAATTTCTTTATGATTCAATCTTTGTAGGTTGTATGTGTCGAGGAATTTATTCACTTCTTCTAGATTTCCCAGTTTAGTGGTGTAGTTGCTCATAGTAGCCACTAATGATCCTGTGAATTTCTGCAGTATTAGTTATAATGTCTCCTTTTTCATCTCTGATTTCATTTATGTGGATCTTCTCTCACTTTTTCTTACTTAATCTGGCTAAAGTTTTGACAATTTTTGTTTATCTTTTCAAAAAACCAACTTTTGTTTCATTGATCTTTTTGTCTTGTTTTCATTTTAATTTCAATTTTGTTTTCAATATTGTTTTTATTTCATTTCAATTTCATTTATTTCTGCTCAGATCTTTATTATTTCTTTCCTCCTACTAATTTTGGGTTTGCCTTGATCTTTCTTTTCTAGTTCTTTCAGATGCATCATTAGGTTGTTTATTTGTTTTTTCTTCTTTTTTGATGTAGGCACTTATAGCTATAAATTTCCCTCTTAGTACTTCTTTCACTGTATCCCCTGGTTTGTTTCAAGAAAGTTTTGTTTGCAGTGCCACAGTCTCAGCTCACTGCAACCTCCACCTCCTGGGTTCAAGTGATTCTCCTGCCTCAGCCTCCCAAGTAGCTGGGATTACAGGCACGCACCATCATGCCCAGCTGATTTTTGTATTTTTAGTAGAGATGGGGTTTCACCATGTTGGCCAGGATGGTCTCTATCTCTTGGCCTCGTGATCCACCCACCTTGGCTTCCCAAAGTGCTGGGATTACAGGCGTGAGCCATCGCACCCGGCCCATAACTGAACATTTCTAACATTATTTGAAGTGGGTTCAAAAAGGAAAGTAAGGAGAGAAGACAGACTATTTGCTTACCTTATATGATTTGAATAATATATTCTCCCAACTACTGTCTTATCTTGAAAGGTGGAAAACTGTCTAAGGCCTGCTATTGGGAAAAATTTGGTTTATAAATTTATAGCAAATTTGAAAATTGATACAGTATTTATTATAAGTGTTATATACAGTTATTGGAGCATTGGTTCTAGGACATGCCATGGATGCCAAAATACAAAGATACCAAAATCCCGATATAAAATTGGATAGTATTTGCCTATACCCTATGCACATCCTTCCCTATACTTTAATCTCAAGGTTACTTATAATACCTAATAAAACATAAATGCTATGTAGATAGTAGTTACACTGTGTTGTTTAGGGAATAATGATCAGGAAAAAAAGTCTGTACATGTAAGTCTGTACATGTTCAGTATAGATAGTATATTTTTTCAAATATTTTTATTTAAACTTTTTTTTTTAGTGGATTTAGGTTCCAAAGCCCAAAAACATAGTACCTGCTTCTTCCCTTATTTTGTAAATGTTAGATGAAATATAACAACACATTTTGTAGATAGTACTATCAATAGATAGTATTTCACAGATATACTGTCTACAAAATATGCTGTACAAAATATGTATACTGTATGCAATATCTATAGAAGTATGTATATAGAATTGGTCCATTATATCCATGGGTTCCACTTCTGTAGATCTTATAAACATGCCAGCCCTACCAGATTAAGGCCCTACACTTATGACTTAATTTCACCTTTGTATATCCCCTCATAGACCTTATCTAAATAAAGTCATCTTAGGAGTTAAGGCTTTAACATATGACTTTGAGGAGGGAACACAATTCAGTCCATAGCACTTTAAGTGAAATCACACAGGGTATCTTTTTTGTGTGACTAGGTTATTTCACAGCATAATGTAGAATTCAACAGTTGATGTGTTAAGGTTGAAGTAACTATTTGACATCCAAGTGAGATGTCAAGGTGGCAGTGGTGGGAGAACATACTAAATAATCATTTGTGTGCTTTTTGTGTCTATCTGCAAAATACCAAATTCAACACAAAGTCTCAGATCAAATTAGTCTGTATTTGATCTGAGTCTGTATTTCAGAGTGATTTCAGTTACGATGTGGGTGGAGAAAAGAGAATTTCCAAGATAAATTTTGAAATCTGACTTTTTTGAACTCCCAGTATGGGGTTAAAGAGTCAAGAATACTGGACTTAGAAACTATGGTGGAAATGTTGGTCTTATCACCACCTGAGTGACCATAGATGTTTTTCTTAATCTCTCTTAGGAATGACAGTTTTAAAACAGGTTGAAGGTAATTATAAAGATATTGTATATGAAACCACTTTGTGAACTACAATACGTATTTAGAACTACAGTAAGTATTGTTAAATCTAAATGTATTTTATGTATTATGTACATATTATTATGTATATATTATATGACATTTTTAAATGTTAGATCACTACTGTTTTGATATATTTTTACCTCTTTTGTTTTCAGTTATACCACTAGTTTTGATACTATTTTTTCTTGTTTTACAATCACAGATTTATCTTGATTCAATTTATATTTTATTTAAACATCTAATGAGTTTATATAGGTTGGATCTACAATATCAATTTCTGTAATTATGTAGTGTTAGAAATTGCTGTGTAAATAAACGAATTTTATTAAGAAAAATATAATTTAGGAAATTAAAAAATGCTTGATAGAAAATTTCTTGATACTAAATGAACAAGTATGTAATGATTATTCTATGATTTCTCAGGAGTAGATAATCATCTTTTACTCAGCCTAAACCCAATTAAAAAAAAAGTCTTCTCTATTCTTATATTGTGTAAGGAATATAAAGGGAATATAATATTGAAAAGATTTGACTTTCTAAATATGATCATTCTACATCTTAAAAGGCAGGAGAAAACACAGTTTTAAGTAGATTTGGTAGAAAGGATTGTCAAAAATATAGGAGGGGTGTGTGTGTCTGTGTGTGTGTTTGTGTGTGTTGGTTATGTAGTAGTAATGACAATTTATAATAATTATAGTATGTAATAAGTGCTTTATACTAGATGAGTGCTTTTATATTTTATACAACTTAGCATTATTTAATTTATTCTCTTTAGTCTTCTAATATTATAAACATATTCCCTTTTTACATTTGGGAAATTCAAGGCTTCAAGAAGTTAAGCAACTGCCCTATGGTCATACTGCTAAAGAGAAGCATCATTGCTTTTTAAGGGAGAATGCAAAATTGTCCATCTCATCTGCAGTCATGGCTTTGATTGCTCTTTTATATTTATCTCAAGCACCTACTTTTCACAAGGTATTTTGTGATGTCTGTACACATTTATTGACTTCCTACAGATGCCTAATGGGATTCACAGTTTACTTGAAAGCAGGTTTTGCCCAGCAAGAAATTAAGAAAGAATGTTTTTTAGAATTGTTATGATTCATAAAACTAACTGAGGTCAACTTCAAACTTCCTGCACTTTGGCACTCCGAGTCTAATTATTTTCAGGTGTAAGCCTACTCTAAACTGGGTGGTGTTTGTATAGTTCTTATCTTCTTTACCATTCTGTCCCAGTGGAAGAATTAGATAATAAGTGGATTGACCTCAGTTTTACAAACTCTTATAAGTACCTATTTCATTGTGCTGATCAATATAGGGGCAATAGAAAGAGAGACAAAAGAAATTCTCTGCCTTCAAAAACATGTAGGAGAGGCAGGAAAAATACAAAGGTGAACTAAGTTAAAACAGTGATATGAGTGAAAGACTCCTTGGTACATTCTGACCGAGGTAATGGCCCTTACAACTGGTGCAAAGAAATCGAAACATGCAAGGATTAGCATTGGGGTGTGAGCCACGGGTAGTATTTGGGTGTCCTATACACAGTGCTCCTTGAATACGATGGTTGTCCATGAAGGTCTAATGGGCTCACTCCAGCAAAGCTATCCTGAGGATAGCAGTTAGTTTGGCCCACGGTTTTAAGTTTATGCGATGATGCTGTCGTCTGTCAGACTTGCACATATTACTGCTGATGGTGTTATTTCCTCTGCCCGATTTCTCACTCTCAGCATCTAACCTGCTTGAAATGGTAATGTGTGGTGATATGCCATCCACATCCTTTTGCCCTTCTGTTTGCCAAGTCTGCATTTTTCAATTTTTTTTCTCCCTGTGCCCTCCTAAAATTAAACGAATTACCTCTAAAAAACCTGAGAGCACCTACCTGATTTACAACTGCCCTCTAACCCTAGTCACAGAGAGGACAACAGACTTTTCCCTGGTATCTAGTGAATGATGCTAATATGCAAAATAATTTGAATTGTTTCTTTGCTTCTGGCTTACTTTTTTAAAAATATCTGATTTTTTTAAAGGAATGTACTAAACTGCTTCACCTACAGAAGATTTAATTTAAATATTTCATTAAACATATTTGCAGCCTGAGAGAGTTAATATGAATTTGAAAACCAGTTAGATTTTTCAGTTAATTTTTTTAATGTCTGGCAGCTGGAATACATCACTGACAGGCTGACACCATATTATTTAAAGTAGCATTGCCTGTGAGCCTAAGAGAAGCTATTTAAGACAAACCTCAAGAAGGCTGGTGAAATAATAGCTGGAGTTATGTTATGTCAGCCAATTCCTCAGCATGGAACAGCATTGTGAGGCCAGAGTTGTTATCCTTCACTGAGACATAAAATCTATATCTTGATTCTTTTGGTCATTTAAGACCTATGGGAATTGTACCCAGAGGGAGTGTGCTTTTATCCAGTGTCTGGTTTATCCAGTGTCTTGGCCAAAGGTCAAGATGGATGGGACAGTCGTATCTTTTCAACGTGTTCAAGGTTTCATTTAGGTATGATCGGAGTACAGTTTTTGGAAAGGCTCTGGATTTGTCATTCTATATACAGTTTGCAATTTGTGAAGAAGTAGGTTTAGCTGCTGGAGTGACCAGTATCAAACCTACTAAAAAAGTGCCAGTGTAGCAAAGGAACCCATGGAGTATTTTAATCTAATAAATTATTTTAACTTCCACTTCTTTTACATTTAAAAGGTAATTTTACTTTGGGTGATTAATCAGCAGCTTAACAGCGCTTTTTCTATAAGATGAGGAACATATTCCTTGCTCCCTTAGCTAAATGGGAGGAAAAATCTTTAGGCCAGCGGTGGAGGTTGAAGAGAGCAACAATCTAAGTTAGAAACTTCTGCCTGCCATTCCATTTACTATTCTTATGTCTGTAGGGGATAACAAAACTTTTAGTCTGTAAAATGGAATAAAAATAACTCATCTGATAGAAATGCATTATCATCTAATATGATGTCCATTTGTAAATGATAAGTCCTTATATAATTGCCTCCTTGGACTAAGTGAGGTGTTCCATATTTAGCATATTTTGACAATACATTGATACTTTCCTAAAAATGCACACACACACAAACCGTGTAAGCAAGAATGGTCCTGATTATAATCATGAAATGGATGGTGTTCTGCTTTCCATCTTGGCCCAACATCTTTTGGCTCTTTATTCTCTCCTGGTGTCCTGCTGGTAACTTGGGTTGTCAACTTAAGTGTCCCTTACCCCAGCAGAGGCCTCATGCTGTTGTCCATTCCCAAAACCTCTGTAAGAGACCCTGTTTTTCCCTAATAAAGTGGCAGTTTCTCTTATCTGTTCTCTCCCCAGTGATATATGCATTTTTGATGGTCCCAAGTCTATTTCACAACTCTAAATACCCAATTTCTCCACTGTTAGGCACTTCTTCAATTGTGAATATTTCTGAAACTGGGCCATATCTGTTACATGGTTTGTTTATTCCCTATGTCCAAACAAAAGCCCTTTTTTTTTTTTTTTTTTTGAGATGGAATCTCGCTCTGTCCCCCAGGCTGGAGTGCAGTGGTGCGATATTGGCTCACTGCAACCTTCGCCTCCCGGGTTTAAGCGATTCTCCTACCTCAGCCTCCCAAGCAGCTGAGATTACAGGTGCCTGCCACCACACCCAGCTAATTTTTGTATTTTTAATAAAGATGGGGTTTTGCCATTTTGGCCAGGCTGGTCTTGAACTCCTGACCTCAGGTGATCTACCCACCTTGGCCTCCCAAAGTGCTGGAATTACGGGCGTGAGCCACTGCGCCAGGCCACAAAAGCCTTTTTAAAGCCTTTTTTCATACTATATTTTACAATCAAAGGAGTCTTAGAATTGGGAACACATAACATATAGTTCAGAGGGAATTTTAAAAATGTAACATTTATTTTTTGGAGAGGTGCTTCATTCACAGAAATACAAAAGTAATAAGCAAATAGACAATGGAAAGTTTTTCTTCTAAACCCATTCCTCACACCAGTGTCTCTCCCCAGAGGCAAATGGCATTTGTATATATTAGAGCATATAGACTTTTATTTTTAATGTTTGAAACACAAATGATATCTTACAGAATATCTCAGCACATTATTTTTTAGGTAGAAATGTGTCTGGGAGATTGTTCATTATCAGTGTGTAAAGAGATTCATTTTTCTTTCTAAAGACTATATATTATTTTATTATATGTGTGCAATCTAACTTATTTAAATTTTGTAGAATTTGTATTAATTTTTTTCCTCAGTATGAGGCACCAGATTTCTCACATCCTTCAAGACACAGTCCATATTCAAACAAACTTGACAAGGTTTTGGGGACTAAATATAAAAGTCGCTTTATGTGTCTTTTATGTATAAAGGCATTTATAATAATTTTTTCTGGGTAATATCAGTTCATCTTCATTAATTTTTTTGTATCAGCTTATCTTTCTTCTTTATATATTATAGAAGCTAGCTATTTGTCTGTGAAATAATTTGTAAAATATTTTTCCAGGTTTTCATTCATGTTTGTTTATGGTAATTTTTGTCATACAGAAAAGTTATAATTTTGTGTAGTAGGACTAATTAATCTTTTTTATCTTTTGAGTTTGTGTCATAGTCAAACATGTCTTTTTCATTCTGAGGTTATTAAAATTATCTTCCATTGTTCCCACTACAATTTTATGATTTAGATTTTTACATTGTAAAGATGGATTCATCTGGAACTTATTGTGGTATAAGATACCGTAGAGTAGGTACTATTTTATTACTTTAGTGGAGGTTTTTACTTAGATGCAACAGTTTGGTTGAAATCTGAATATTTTCTAATGTTTTAAAAGAACAAACCTGTTTTTATTGTTACACAAAGTCTTAAGTGGAGAGAGAAAAAATGAAGAAATCCATCTTCTTCCATCTTGTGACTACTGGTGAGGGATCTTGAACTGGTCAGAGAAGAGCAAGAGAAAATGAAGGTCAGTTGTTGAGGGAGTGGAGAAGAAAACACCAGCTAGAAGCTGGAGTAAAAATAAGAGTAAATATTTTCATGTTTCTCTATTTTTTTTTCTTAGAGATTGATCTTTAAAGCACTCATTAGTGCATAATGAAATTTTAAATTTTAAATAAAAAGTATTTCAAATATAAAAGAACATTTTTCTATATCTGATAACAAGATTAAGTTCGTATAAATTAACAGAAGAAAGATGAGAATTAGAGGGTGTTTTCCAATTTGGCAATGCTACTTGTGTAGACTAGAAGATTGGCAATTTTTCACTAAAGCTGAAAATACTTTTTGTTAACATCCAGTAAGTAGGTTTTAAATCTTTGCAGAAACCCTGAGAAATTGGAGATTTTGAAAACCCCATATTATGGGTTGAATTTTTCTTTTCTTTTCTTTTTTTTTTTTTTTTGAGAGGGAGTCTCATTCTGTTACCCAGGCTAGAGTGCAGTGGCACTATCTCGGCTCACTGCAAGCTCCGCCTCCTGCATTCAAGCAATCCTCCTGCCTCTACCTCCCGAGTAGCTGGGACTACAGGCGTGTGTCATAACACCCCGCTAATTTTTGTATTTTTGGTACAGACACAGTTTCGCCATGTTTGGCAAGGCTGGTCTCGAACTCCCGGCCTCAAGTAATCTGCCTGCCTTGGCCTCCCAAAGTGCTGGGATTATAGGTGTGAGCCACCGTGCCTGGCCCCAAAAATTTCTATTTTATGATAAGATGAAATCTGGTTTTCTTCCCTTACCCAATTTAATCTTTAATAAAGGCATTGCAAGTTATATTTTAATTTTTAGTTTTTTTTTTTTACTATTCTGGAGATATTTTGTTTATGAGAAGCTCATTAGATGTTGACGTTTAGAATAACTTAAATAAACTTCTAGTATAAAACAGTAGAAAAAGTCAGTAATCATAACCTCTTATTTTCTTTCAAAGATTATTAGAAGACATCTACAATGCATCATTAAATATTGGGTATTGGGTTCACATGTTGGCATAAAAATACAAGTTAAATAAATGAAGAATACATGGCACACACAGTAAATATTGAAGAAAAATTATAGATGCGTAGTTTGTTACAACTAGATCTGGTGATGCAATATGATAAAAAGTAAAAAAGACCCATGGAATCCTAAAAAGGACAAATTTAGAAGTAGTTTATTCCCATGCATTAATGTAGTTTGTGAGCTGGATATATCAATATAGTACATAAAAAGGAGCATTGCATTTGAAGTGAAAAGTTCTGGGATTAAATCTCAATTCTATTAATTTGGGGGCCTTAATTTTCTAATTTGTAAAGCAAAGCTATTTTGCTAGGAGAGTTTCCCTGCTGTGGGCTATTTTGGCAAGCTGCTAAGTCCTATATAGACCCAGTCTCAAAAATTATGTTTCAAATGCTTCAGTTAAAATGCACAGGGTTAAAAGGAAAGCAACGATATTAAACTGCAATTACCTAAGTAACATACAAATTTGCATTTTTGTAATATATAGGCTTTTTAAAATTAACACATTAAATGACAAAAGTCAGCAAAGTGTCTCATAACTGCAATATTTCCAAATTAGCAATAAGTTCAACTGATATTTCAATGTTTTGGCAATAACTGAAATATGATATAAAAACATGATTTTATTTGGTTACAAAGTTACAAGTACTACTAATATTGTAACAAATGTTACTGGGTTCATGGCCTATTTCATAATTGAATGGAATGTTGAATTTCAGTTAGAAGCAAGTGAAAATAAAGATTTTTTTTTTTTTTTTTTTTCTGGTTCACCAAGTTCTCAGATCTTTAATTCTATTTGTGGATCTCAGGGTAAGAACCCTTGGGTATAAGGATATTTAGCTTCTTTTCTCAGTTTCAAATGTAATGATTTATCCATGATCCTTCAATTGTTTACATGTTCACACTGCCCAGGACCACATCTGTAAAGTTCTAAACTATAAATGTTATAACACAATTTTGTCAGATTACCTCCAGCTAATCAAATAACACAATTCTCCTCACCACCATTAATTAGAAATTGAAGTTTAATTTTTCACTAGTTCTAATGAAAATTTCTTAAAACAAACAAAAAGGTGACCTACCATCTAAGAGTGCCTATGTTAGTCAGAGTTCCCCAAAGAAACAGAATCAATAGGATATATCTTGCTATAGACTAAATGGTTGTGTTCCCTCAAAATTCACACATTGAAGACAAAATCCCCAATGTTGATGTTATTTGTAGGTGGGGCCTTTGGAAATTACATAGGTCATGAGGATGGAGCCCTAGTGAATGAAATTAATGCCCTTATAAAAAGAGAGGTAGATACAAGATCTCTCTCTCTCTTTCTGCTCCTCATCATGTAAGGATACCACGGGAAAACTGGCATCTGCAAACCAGGAAGAAGGCCTTCTCTAGAACTTACCGTGATGGCAACCTGATGAACTTCCCAGACTCCAGAGCCATTAAAAATACATGTCTGTTGTTTAAGCCACCTGTTACGGCATTCTGTTATAGCAGCCCAGACCAACTAATACACACACACACACACACACACACACACACACACTTTATATATAAATACATTAGTGACATATAATTATACAATAATATATAACTATATGAATTTGTGTGTGTGTGTGTGTGTATTTGTGGTATAAGGAGATCTATTATAAGGATTTGTCTCATGTGGTTATGGTGGCTGACAAGCCCAGAGATCTGTGGTTGGAAAGATACACAACTAAGAGAGACAGTAGTGTAGTGCTAGTCTGAATTTGAAGGTCTGAGCACCAGGAAAGCCATTAAGTTTCATTCCAAAAGCTAACAGGCTTGAGACCCTTAAAAAGCTTATTTTTGGGAGGTTCAGAACCAAAGAAAGGAAAAGACCAATGTTCTAGTTCAAGGCAGTCAGACAGAAGGAGTTTTCCCACTCCCCTTTCTTGTGGGAAGGTCAGCCTTTTTGTTCCATTCAGGTCTTCAGCTGATGAGATGAGGGGTGTCCACATTGAGTAGGGCAATCTGCTTTACTCAGCCTGTGAATTCAATGTTAATTTAATCTAATAACACTCTCATAGACACACTCAGAATGATGTTTGACCAAATATCTGGGCATCCCATGGCCCAGCCAAGTTGACACTTAAAATTAACCATCACACTGCCCTATAGCAAGAAATCTTTTTTTTAACATCATTGGTGTCATTGTAATAATTGGTACTTTACTATACTGTATAAACCAGGAAAACCAGTGAGATAAATTATTTCTACAAAATTGAACTTACAAGACTATAACTGAAAAGAAAGTGACTTAATTTTGGCCGGGCAAGGTGGCTCACGCCTGTAATCCCAGCACTTTGGGAAGCCGAGGCGGGCGGATCACGAGGTCAGGAGATCGAGACCATCCTGGCTAACACGGTGAAACCCCATCTCTATCAAAAATACAAAAAATTAGCTGGGCGTGGTGGCGGGCGCCTGTAGTCCCAGCTGCTAGGGAGGCTGAGGCAGGAGAATGGTGTGAACCCAGGGGGCAGAGCTTGCAGTGAGCCGATATCATGCCACTGCACTCCAGCCTGGGAGACATAGTGAGACTCCATCTCAAAAAAAAAAAAAAAAAAAAAAAAAAGAAAGTGACTTAATTTTATTATGGTGTATTGAATATGGTATTTTTATTTTGAATGTTACACTTTTCTTGCTGTTTAAGTAAATAATCAACTTAGATTTCCTGTGCATGTAGAGTAAATGCTTATGTATGCAGGAGAAAGCAGAATGTGGGGAAATAAAACATTTGAATTATTAAACAGATTTTAAAAATACTTTTAGACACTTGTCAATTGTCTTGGCATCACTATTTAACTAATGCAAATATTTACTTAATTTTTTTATCTTACTTACATGATCATTTACTATAAAGTTTTGCCTTTCAGTTTAAAACTGTACTTGCAAAGAGCATACAGATTTAGGACTGAGGTAGTGATTTCATTTCAGGTCTTCTGTGGACCTGTGGGTGGAAAATTAAGCTAGTGACATAACCATGGTCCTTGCCTGAACTTGCTCCTGTTATGAACTGGAATAAAAATGCTGGTTATCAAACATTAAATATGAGGCATTTTGAACTCCTTGGATGAAATTCTTAATATGAATTTACTCAGCCTTGTAAATAAATTTTAAAAATTAATTGACCTGCACAAATTTGCGGCCAACCTCCCCTCTTCCATGGTGCTTAACTCGTAGTAAAACGAAGAAAATTAACATTTCTTCCTACTAGTCTCTCAAATATTAATGCTTATGAGGGTTGAGTAGATCAATGTCTATTACCTCACATGGATCTATTATAATCCACTGAAGTGCTGTGAGGAAAAACAATTCACATTAGGATTGAATATAGATTTACGATCACTTCAGGTCTGTGGATTTGGCCTTAAATTCATTACCTTAAAGTAATGAATAATGAAGATTTAGAGAATAGTGTTTCTATGCCAGGAATGTTTTTCTCTTAAGGGAAATCCCTAGATAAAATGACCTTCGGGGGGAAAAAAAGACCCACAAATCTGCAAATTGGGTTCCTAGCTTTTGGGTTATCTGGGCAAATTGGGTTATCTGACTTTTTAACTTTGAAGCTAGTTAGAAACAAAAGCACGAAAGGACAAAATGAACACAGGTTTGAAGGTAACATGCTTCTTCCCCTCATCACTGGTTAAATTAGTGAGAGTGGGAAGTAAAGAATGAGGTAGACAAAGAAAGAGAGAGGAGGAGAAAACGTTGTGTGTGGAGTGGGGATGGGGTGGGGGAATGGTGAATTAAGTCCTCTGCAAGGCCATCAGAGAAACTCTGGGTTCAGTAGGTGAGAAACAAACTCCAGGAGTATTCCTCAGGAAACTGTGTTGTCCCTGAAGCCTCCATCTTGGTTTGGCTTTCTTGAAGCATTTTGCCTCCCTTTGGGCTTGATTATGACATGAGGTGGCTCAAAAGTTAAGTGCTCCCAGCTATCGGTCACTCAATCCTCTTTTTCTGTATGCTATCCCCTCTCCATAAATAGTCCACATATAGCATCAGAGATGTAGTTTAATAGATCTTAACCCTCAAAATAAAATTGTAAGATATTTCTAGATAATGCTAACTCTGTTGCCATCTTTGTTGGTTTACCAAAAAAAAAAAAAAAAGTTTTTATATGGCAGAGGCAGCAATATGAACCATTAGGGAAAAAAGTAGACTTTTAAATAAATAGGCAAGGCAGAGCAAACTATAGTAGGAAGAATGCAGAAGTGTTTGGGGGAATGTAATCTTGAAAGCTGAATGCTGCCCTTTTGATTTGCCTGAACAATACAAAACATGTAAATAATTATGTACTTAAAAGAAACCATGGAAATGGAATGCAATGAAAATATTGAAGCTAAATGATAGTAGCTATAGCAAGAACAGAAAGACTAGAAGAGAACTCACAGTGGCTTCAGAAATAACAGGCTGAGGCTAAACCAGAACTGTGCTCTAGGTAACTGTTAGAGCAAAAAATTGTTGCAAGTAGCTGGGCCCAGTAGTCCCAGCTATTCAGGAGGCTGAGGTGGGAGGATCCCTTAAACCCAGAAGGTCAAGCTCAGCCTGGGCAACATTTAGCAACATAGTGAGACTCCATCTTGAAAAAAAAAAAAAAAAAATTGCAAGGATTGACTGGAATGGGGTCATTTGTGCAATCTTAGAAACCTGCATATGTGAGAAACTAACACCTTTTGTCAGAGGGCAGCTATTATATAACTAAATGTTTATATAACTAATGATGACAATGAAAATATCAAATATTAAACTTAAATACAATGTTTATTTTTTAAAAAATAATTTTTAATAGGCACATATTGTAGAATTTGACATTGTTAATTTTTGACCATGACATTTTTTCTGTTGAGAGAAAAGTTTTGATCTAAGCAGCATGGCTGAGCATGGGTGGATGTTAAGAGTTAATGTATGTAAAATGAAATTAAAGCCAAACCTATATTTTCATTTATGTTGAGTAGGATGCTTTTGCTGTCTTGAAAAGACATACATGTTACTTCATTAAAGAGAAAGTAGGTCATTTAAAAATGATTTTTACTTTCATTAGGCATCAGGAGAAAGGAAAGACCAGATCTTATCATATCCTCATTAATGACATAAAATGGTGCAACAATCTCAGTTTCACAAATTCAAATGCCTCTGGCCCTATTCAGTAAATTTGAATGAGTAGAGCAGGCTAATGTGAGACACTAGTGATGGATGTTAATAAATGTCTTGCCTGCCCTAGGCATTTAAATTCAACTTAAAAAACAAACAACAACAACAAAAACCTAGCTAAGCAAATACCTCCAGAGGTGCTCGGGATTTATAACATGATATAAAATAGTTTGTTTTTCATGTTCTAGTGCTTAAGACTAGCTCTTCTTTGGGACTATTCAAGACCCTCCCTAAACTGTCCCAGCTTAATATAAAACCCCCAGGAGTCTTAAGCCAGAGGAATGTGTCAGAAAGTGAAAAAGGATTACCTCCCCCCTTTAGAAAAATTTAGCTTTGAAAAGAAGCAAATTGGTGGTGGGGGGTGGGGGTCACCATAAAAAGGATTAAGTTGCTACTGATTGGACTGTATGGTAAGAACATTCTTTTTCTATTTCCAAAGTGGTTAATCAGCCAAGATAGTTGTAAACACATTAAACAGAAACACTGCCTTGTCTGTAAACTGAAACCCTGACTTGCTTGTAAAGGTTCATACTGGCTTTCCATTTTAATTGATGTTTAACTTTGTTGCAAAGATCTTTCCATTAGGTCTTCAAAGAAACTAGATAGTTATTGAAACATTATTATATGTTTATAACATCCAGCACTGTGGTTGAAAGAAGTTGGAATAACTTATTTTCTTAATATTACATCACATATTTGCAAGTCTTTTGATAAATATTAGCAAAAGACAAGGTGATCTGAAAAGGAAAAGTGGGGAGCTTTATTTTCTATTAAAAACAACCATCTGTAGACTAGGGAGGCACAGCTTTTAGTATAAGTGAAAGTGTATTTTCTGAAGAACAAAGGGAGAGTCTAGCTTAAATAGGGAAAACGACCCTCTCAGTTCTCAATCAGGCCTGTTTATGCAAATGAAGGATTCAAACTTGTTTAGTTCTGATTGGTCAAAATAGTAGAGTACTGATTGGGTGTTTTCCATGCCCCCAGAACTCTCTGTCAAACTTTTGATTGGTTGTTTTCTGTGCCCCAAACGAGAACTCTGTGTCAAACTGTTCTTTCAAAGGGCTGATGAGGGGCAGTTTCTAGCTCGTTTCTCTTGTGTCTGGTTACAGGAACTGTTCTAGCTCAGGGTGTAAAGCAAATGTTTGTGGAGCTGCTTTTTCCAAGAATGGAAAAAAAGCTTTTTCTCACTCTAGCAAGTCCACTTGCTTCTGTTTTTAAATTTCATCGTCCCTGTTAACCACAGGGACATCTCTCTCCCCTGTGAAGCTTGGGTCTGATTTTACAGTTTGATTTTAATATAGATTATATTTGAAAGTATTTTTGAAATTATGTCACGCCAGAGAAGCATGAGAAGTTGAAAAGTTGATGTCTTGATTCAAAGGCAAATATGGATTGAGTACATACTTTATGCGCTTGTTATGACACCTGATGTTCTTGTACTTATTGCCTCATTTTCTCACAACTGTCCGGGAGATTGGTATTCTTCCACGTTTCATAGTTGATGCCACTGCATCTCAGAAATGTTCTAGATTTTTGAGAAATTTATTAAAGAAGACATTTTAATGAATATTAATTATAAAACCCTTTAGTTTGTTTTATTTTTGTAAAGCTACTGTCATTTGTTTTGCATGCCAGACAACTCTTAGTTTAAGAAATAAAAGCCTGTATCATCTTATATTCCCCAGAGCTTGAACTTAGCTGTGTGGTTCACTATGGCCCACTGTAGTTGTTGGCATATAATTTTAAAACATCTAGGAATATGCCTTCAGGAAGAAATGAAGAAAGTTTCTTCTCTAGTTTTTTATTTTTATTTTTATTTATTTATTTGTTATTTATTGAGATGGAGCCTTGCTCTTGTTACCCAGCCTGGAGTGCAATGGTACACTCTCGGCTCACTGCAACCTCTGCCTCCTGGGTTCAAACAAGTCTCCTGCTTCATCCTCCTGAATAGCTGGAATTACAGGCGCCTGCCACCATGCCCGGCTAATTTTTATATTTTTAGTAGAGACGAGGTTTCACCATGTTGGCCAGGCTGGTCTCAAACTGCTGACCTCAGGTGACCCACCTGCCTCAGCCTCCCAAAGTGCTGGGATTACAGGGGTGAGCCACCACGCCCGGCCTCTTCTCTAGTTTTTAATAAACATTTTAAGAAGAACAGAATTATACCCTACAAAGCATTCTTTAAGTTTATGGGAAAACTTAATTAAAATAAACAAAATGCTATACCTTTTTAGAGACTCAGCATTCTTTTTTAAATATTGTCAGAGTCATCAGAGTTCAAATTAAACTTATGATAAAAAATGCTTTTGAAGCAACAACAGCAAGCAAAGCTTGAATTCTGGCCAATGCTAGTTATGCTTCAGTGAGCGTCAGAATCAAAGAGGAGAGTTACAATGCAGATTCCTGGGCTCTACCAGCCATTAGGTAGGACAGTGTGGAGCCTAAGCATTTGCATTTTTAACAATCTCCAGGGTGACATTGATGCTGCTGATCTGTGGACCGTATTTTGAGTAGTACTGATTTAGGGATGAACTGGGAAGCATAGTATGTGTTAACAATTTAAATTATGTTTTTCAGAAAAATAATTTCAACTGTACCAGAAGAGCTCAGTGCCCAGAAACCAATATCAGTTCTATACAGATACAAGGTGATGCTGATTATTTCATCAACCATCTTGGAGTTCCCATCGTGCAGTTTGCTTATGAGGACATCAAAACATTAGAGGTGATTGTTCCTAAAAAATGCAAAACACACACACAATATAGCAGACCTGCAGAATTTGATTTTATCCAGGCTCTTCAATTTTCATATCAAACAGGTCACTATAGAAAAGCGGCTTCATTTAGAGAGTTATTCTTGCTTTTCAAAGCCTTTGTAATAGTATTTGAAAACATCAGCTCTTTTCAATAGTGTTGAATTCAATTTAAAAAGATTTATACTGTCACTCACATTTTCACACGGTGCTCTGCAACAAGAAATTTGCAGTAGTTGGATTAACATCAAAACATAATTGTAATCTTCAGTATTCACAGAAACAGATGACATGTGCAATAGATTCTCCTCTCCTTGCCCAAAGGAAAATGCACTTCATGTTCTGTATGTTAATGTGAGTCTTGTGGATTAGCTACCCAAAGTTTGTCAATAGTTTCCCTGCTTAAAAAAGATAATACTTTTTTTGTGAAGATGGAAGCATTTTTTTCCAAAGAATATCACAAAAGCATGATTCACCTTAATTAAGTCTCTGTTCATCCATCTTTTGGACTTCAATCCTTCTAATCTTTCTCAGAATTGTGTCTCAGGAAACTGCTTCTCTGTGGATCTAAACCTGTTGGGACATTTTACCTTCATTTACAAATTATTTATGCATTATTCGGAGCTATTTGAAAGCCTCTAGAATGGCTTGCTTGAGGTAATTACTACATTAATGAAATAATGGCTGGAAAGTACGGTAAAATCTGCCTTGCTCTTCAAATATAAATGTTCCTCAGAAGGGGTGCTTAAATTATGTTTGTATAGGCTCAACTTCAGATATGCAATATCTTAATTTTTAATAGCGTTGAGTAATATTTGGCTTTATGTTTCTCTGCAACCACACAGGAAGTATTTTAATTCTTATTTATCATGTATCTAATTCATCTTGGTTTAGTTTTAAGCCAAGAATTTAGAGAGAATAGTATAGCCTTGGGAATGAGATGGAAGCCCTGACTCTGACACTTACTCAACAAATTATTTAACATCTTTCAAAATGATTTTACAAATGAAGTACTTTGGTATATTTAGGGAATTTATAGAGCTGTGGTGAGGATTAAATGAGACTATGCATGTAGAGGGTTTAGCTAACCTTGAGCAGATAATAAGAAGTCCCCATTATTGCAGTTATTATTGCAGTTATATATTGTAAGTACAACATATTAATGGGATAATTTCTAAACTTTTTAGATACGAACACATCAGTAGAAGGGAGGAGTTTGTTAATTGTTGAGGAAAATACGTTTATCAGGCTAAAGAGGTGGAATTTGATGAGGATCAGCTGGAGGATCTGAGGTGTTAAAAGAGAAGATTTTGAAACAGGGACCAGTGAAATTCTAAGAAGAACCGTATTATCCTAAGGCTAAACTGTCTAACAGAACTGGCTTAGTCTGAAGGATCCAATCGTTTTCAAATTATACCCACAATATCTAACTCCCACCACCAAAATCATTTGTATTATTTATCTCCAAAAAAGTAACTAAAATGGAGTCCCCTATGCTTTATAACAAATGACCTTGTTGATACTGCTTTAGTGGAAGAATTTTTAAAATGGATTTGTCCCTTACAAAATGTGAATGCTTGAGATGAAATAAGTTTTTTTTTTTAACTGTCTGAGGAAACAGAGTAACCTTTGCTTTCTGGGTTAACCTATAATAGATATTGGTATACAGCTATTAAGAGGAATTTTAAATATTAAAAAAAGGCTTTACCCATGATGTAAAAAATATTTATCCTATGCCAATTAGTAAAGCAGGTATTAGAGCTTTTTTATGAAGTCGCAGTTACAAATATATATGGAAAATAGATTGGTGGATTTGGAATTAGGAGGCCTGAAATTTTAAATCGCTTCATGTTAATGGTCCAGTTACATTGGTTTCTGGGCTTCTGCTTTTTAAAAAAAATCCGTATCTTATTAAAAACAAAATAAGGATAGGTGCAACGGTTCATGCCTGTAGTCCCAGCACTTTAGGAAGCCGAGACGGGCAGATTGCTTGAGCCCAGGAGTTTGATACCTGGGCAAAGCGGTGAAGTCTTATTTCTACAAAATAATACAAAAATTAGCTGGCTGTGTTTGCAGGTGCCTATAGTCCCAGCTACTGGGGGTGGTGGGGAGGGCTGTGATGGGAGGATCACTGTAGTCCTGGACGGGGAGGTTGCAGTGAGCCAAGATCACACCACGGCACTCCAGCCTGGGTGACAGAGTGAGACACTATCTCAAAACAACAACAACAACAAAAGAAGCCCATAATATGTACCACTTATTGCTTATTTACGACTTATTGAGTACTTGCCATGCTAAGTATTTTATACCCCTTATATCATTTATTATTTAAAACATCACTATAAATTAGCTTTTATTATTAACTCTGTTCATGCTGAGAATGAAATGGAATTTAAAGGCTAGTAGCTTATCCAAAGTCATAAAGATAATAAATGGCCAAGACAGATGTTGATCTAAGATATGTTTGACAGTAAGCCTATGTTCTCAGCTATTATACTAAAGATTGCAAATTGGAAGCCCAAGGGCAAGAGATAGTCTATCAGTATATTTTGCTTGACCTATATGTTACTGAAAAATTGAATTTCTGGAAATATTGTATACTTTTTCTCCACGGAAACAATCAACTAAATGGGCACTGCTCACTAGCCTGCCATGTTGTTTGTCCAAGAGTGCAGTTAAGAAGATATTTTCTTCAACATCTGTTTCTATCAAAGATTAGGAGATGAATACTCAACTAAGGGTCAAATGTTTCACCAGACTTGTGTCACTTATAGTATCTGTGTGGCCCTTGTAGGGACTGAGCTCATTATCTCTGCACTCACTTTAGTATAAGAGTTAAAGTGAATAATTTTATAGCTGCTTCCACTTTCAAAGTGGTATTTTCTAAGAGAGTTAATTTTATTATTATATCCATGGTTTTGAAGAAATTACCTATTTGACACTTATTTGGGTGATTATAATGCAAACCTTAGAATTACTATCTATCTATCTATCTATCTATCTATCTATCTATCTATCTATCATCCAGTAAGATTGATCATGGATCTATTATATTCAATTTCAACAACTGAATCATGATAATAGGTGAAAAATTGAACTGTAGGAAAATAAACTGGTGCAATAGAGGCCAATTTTTATGGACATGTCAATAAAACATGACATTTTGTAATATCTATCCCCAGTATTTCAAGCTATTCCACATTCCCACCAATGGCTTTTACCTGTAGTTTCTCTGGATGCAAATATATTGCATAAAATTGCTTAAAGCACCTTTGATCTTTAGCTTTTCTTGGCATCTGTACTCTAATTTTCCAATAATTAACTTTTACAAATGCATTGCAATCTATGGATTTGCCAAATGTTAGAATGATTCCTTCTCATAAAATAGTGCCCTGTTAATTGAAACATCTCCAGTTGTAAGCTTCATTTAAATAGGGTTTTAGATTTATAAATACCATTGCACCTGTTGGGAGAAGCATTCTGTACAGATTAAATACAATGCAGAGATTGTCAAAAAGGAAAAGACAGATGCTTTCTGATTAAGAGTGCAATATTTATGACAGTCTGGTGGTCCAATGCACATTTCCTCTGTCACTTAACAGGTGTTTTACATTTTGTTGCAGATCAGTATATTTATTCTCTACAGGGCATGCCAGAGGGTCTATCTTTCTTAGTATATCAAAAGATCAATCCATGCTCTAGCAAGCTTCATATCATAAATTGAAGCTCCGATTCCTCACTCTGTTTAACCTTATACTTTTCGCTGTTCTGTTTGAAACATTCTATTTTAAACCCAATTTACCTCTATAATAGAGCATTTAACATTTAAATAATAATGAGATAAAAGAGTATTATAGCTTTTATATAGCAGGAGTCATGGCATAATTGTTTCAATATCATTTAATAACCCAGGGACAGAAATTCAAGTAGCGTAGGTATTTTGAAACTCTTACTAAATTTTTTTAAAGCTAGATAACTTTGATACCAATTCTAATTTTTAAAGCAATATACAGCGTATGTAATTATGCCTCTGTGTGTGTGTGTGTGTGTGTGTGTGTGTGTGAATTTTAACACTGAGGTAATTCTATGAGATAAAAGTAATAAAAGTAGTTCATTTGTGCAAATATAATACAGATACAGTTTGACAGTACACAAATACACATGTTGGAACAGTGTAACTCATAGTTTACCTGCTGATTTTTCATGTTTTATTTTAAGTAGAAAAATTTGTTACTTTCATTACATTTCAGTCTTTCATTACATTTTCTATTTGGAACTGAGTCATAATCAATGTTAGGTTAACAGACATATTTCCAAAGTCCATTAAAAGTTCTTGATTTAAGGAAACAAAATGGTTACATTTAACTGTGTATACGTTCTACTGATGTTTTGCAGTATCTGATGAAATCTGTTTCATGTGGGTAACTACAAAACTTATAAAAAGTCACTTAAGAATGAAATTTTACCTTTTCTATTTCAAAGTGTGCCAATAGTAAACAAGATGAAAAGGGGTTCGTTGGTGTTCTCTCTAGATCATTATCTTTCTTTGTAACTTATTTTTTAAAAAATTTCTTACAATATGGTATTTAGACATGTTATTGTTATTTTCAGATCAGACTTGCTTCATTTAGTGCTGGGGTTCTCACACATTTTAGTCTAAAAATCCATTTACCCTCAAAAGTACCAAAGATTCCTCAAAACAGAGTTTTGATTATGTGGTAATATCTACATAGTAGAAACTAGAAGTGAGAAAAATGCATAATATTTATTTCAAAATTATTTCATAATATCAATAACTAAATTAGTATTACATTATTATAATTATTAGCAATATAAATAAATCTAATATAAACTAATGAAAATAACTTATTTTATTAAAAAATATTAACCAAGACAAAAATATAAATGAGAAGAGTGATGTTATCTTACAGTTTCAAAAATCTCTTTAAAAAAAGGCTGAATAGGCTGGGCGCGGTGGCTCATGCCTGTAATCCCTGCCCTTTGTGAGGCCGAGGCAGGAGGATCACCCAAGGTCAGGAGATCGAGACCAACCTGAAGAACATGGTGAAACCCCATCTCTACTAAAAATACAAAAATTAGCTGGGCGTGGTGGCGAGTGCCTGTAATCCCAGCTACTCAGGAGGCTGAGACAGAAGAATCACTTGAACCCTGTAGGTGGAGGTTGCAGTGAGCCGAGATGGCGTCACTGCACTCCAGCCTGGGGGACAGGGTGAGACTTTGTCTCTAAATAAATAAATAAATAAAGCCTGAATACAAGACAATTGGATTTTCATACCTGTTCCTGCATTATCTTTTGTAATATGTTGTTTTGTTGTAAAAGTATGAAGAAAAATCTGCTCCAATATTTTATTCATTTAATGACAAGTATTTTTCTTTGGAGCTACATTGAAACTTGATGAGTATTAGTTTCCTAAAGGTTAATATCAATGTGCAATCTGAATCCATCTTAATAAACTTTTTGTACTCCACACTTGTGAATGTAGAGTGAAAATGAGAGTGAAAAAGGCATATAATGTTACTAGCATTATAAAAATAGTTTTGATTTCCTGATCCTTGAAGGTCTCTGGCCCACACTTAGAGGAATTCTTATTTGAGGAAATGGACTTGGTTAGACCAGTCTACTTTATTTTTTGTAATGTCTGACAAGGCATTCAACTACATCTTATTCAAAGATTTGAGCTGTGATTCTATATAAAACTGTGTATCTTTTCTGGGCATCTTTGAGTATTGCTATCCCATTCACCTGAAAAACAGCATGAAGTAGAGAATAAAACACTCTCATTAACTGTGGCTCTACAAAGAATTCTGCTTCTTAAAGGCATTTCTTTAGAAGAGAAGGTTAAACCCCAATCAACAAATCAACAGTTATAGAGCAGACTTGAAAACCTTCATTGTACAGTATATGAAATGCCTGTCACAAAGGAAGTGCTGTTAAAATTACTGTGTACTTCCAAGAGTCTGAGGAATAAACACAAGAAGTTGAAATATGAGACAAATACTAAAAAAAAAAAAAAAAAAAGAAGAAGAAGAATGGAGAATGGAGATACCCTTAAAACACAAATGGATAATTTAAAAGATCATACTTCAAATTGCCTAATATTTTGAAATGGCTGCAAGGAGGACAGCTTTCCCTTAGCAGTTGTCTTTGCTTAGAAATCTAAATAAGAATATTTATTCTAAATGACTACATCATTGGATCAAAATATATAGCATACACACTATATTTTAATTCTAATGCTGTTTTCAGTGATTATCTTGTGATCATCCTTGTTATGATGGAAGCAGTTTTCTAATAAAGCCTTTTTAAAAATAATTTCAATAATACTACTTGCAGGTGGGTTAATGATAAACCATGTTATAAAATTGACAACAGTCAAGTTAAGAATATAGGGCAACTTTAACATATTTTATTAACTGTTAACAGATATTTGCTATTTAGCCAGCAGTTATTAAGCACTTGCTGTGATCCAGGCACTGTGTTAGAAATACAAAGATGAATAAAACATGCCCCTCTTTCTCTCAAAGTGGTTACAGTCTAGATTCAAACTCAGTCGTATGAACAGTTAAATAAAGTAAGTACAATAGCAGGTCTCATCATTGACTTCCATTTAACCAACACGCAGAACTAATTGACAATTTCCACTCCTTTAAAACGTGATGGCCAATGATCAAAGACTTCTGAAGCTCGTCACAGTAAGACCCTTTCTGGAGTTTTGCACACTTGTATTCTCTCAGGTTCGGTGATATGCTTGCCTGGAGTCAACTACATTCTCAAATCTATACAAATGCTGCTCGACTTACAATGGGATTACAGCCCAATAAACCCACCATATGTTGACAATTTCATGTCTAAAATGCATTTAATACACCTAACCTACCAAACATGTTACCTTAGCCTAGCCTATACTCAGAAGTCTTTCGGACAGCAGTCAATAAATTACATGATATATTCAACAGCTTATTATAAAATAGACTTTGTGATACATTATTGAGCCCAGCATCAAGAGAGTATCATGTTGCATATCACTAGCCCATAAAAAAAGACCAAAATTCAAATTTTGAAGTAGAGTTCCTACTGAATGTTTATCACTTTCACACCATCATAAAGTGGAAAAATTGTGAAGTCAAACCATCATAAGTTGGAGACTGTCTGTATATGCCCTTTGCAAATGCAATTGTTTCTCATGATTGGACAATTTAATTGTTACATAAGCTTGTGAATCATGAATATGAAAGAAAATCTTCTAAGAAACCTGTATTTATGACAATCTGAAAGGATGAGTTGCAAATAAAAAATCTGATGTGTGGGGAACCAGGCAACTATCAAATACTGGAGGAAATTGATAGTAATCTGGATCTGGATGCATTCTGAAATCAGTTTACTTCATGACTATTTTTAAAAGTTTTAAACAAAAGGCAGTAATGTGGATAATGTATAGGGCAAGAAAGAAGTAAAAGAATTTTATTCAACAAGACAGTGTTCAGAGAAAAAGCCTTGGCTTTACTTCAAAATATTGGCCAATAAATGTGCACTCACAGGTTTTTAATTAAAATACAATGTTTTACTTAATTTGGCTTCTTTTTAAGAAACTATTATATGAACTAGCTTCTAATTAATTAACCCGTCAACCAGTGGGACAAATCATATTTGTCAAGAGGACAGTAAAATGATAAAGGCAAGGTAGAGCAAGGAAAATTATATTTAACAAACACTTATGTAATGTTTGTGTCAGGCATTGTTCTGTTCTAAGTCTTTTATACATGTTAACTCACTTAATTATTGTAGTTATAAAGTTGTAACTAGCACCAATGAGGAAGGTACTATTGTCACTACTTTTTTTATTTTTTTTTCCTGCGATGCAGTCTGGCTCTGTCACCCAGGCTAAAGTGCATTGGTGCGATCTCAGCTCACTGCAACCTCCACCTCCCAGGTTCAAGCGATTCTCCTGCCTCAGCCTCCTGAGTAACTGGGATTACAGGCATGTACCACCATGCCCCGCTGATTTTTGTATTTTTAGTAGAGATGGGGTATCTCCATGTTGTCCAGGCCGGTCTCGAACTCCTGACTTCAGGTCATCCACCCGCCTTGTCCTCCCAAAGTGCTGGGATTACAGGTGTGAGCTACCATGCCCGCTCTACTCTTATCACTTTTATTAAAGATGAGGAAACTGAGCACAAAGCAGTTAAGAAAACTGGCCAGGGTCACCCATCTATTCAGTGATAGAATCAAGATTCCAACCTAACATTCTATCACCAGAATTCTGGACTCTTTTCTCTACTTTTATGCTGTTTCTCAAGGTTTTCTAGATAAAATGATGTACAGTCATGTGTCTCTAATGATGGAAATATGTTCTGAGAAATGTCATTAGGTGATTTTGTTGTGTAAACATCATGGAGCGTACTTACACAAAACTAGATGGTATAGCCTCCTAGACACCTAGGCTATATGGCATAGCCGATTCATCCTAGGCCACAAACCTGCACAGCATGATACTATAGACTATACCGAATACTAGAGACCATTATAATACAATGGTATTTGTGAATCTAAACATATAAAAAGTGCAGTAAAGTACAATATAAAAGTTAAAAAGCAGTACACATGTATAGGGCACTTATGAATGGAGCTTTCAGGACTGGAAGTTTCTCTGGGTGAATGAGTAAGTGGTGAGTGAACGTGAAGGCCTAGGACATTTCTGTGCACTATTAAAGACTTAATAAACACTATACGCATAGGCTACACTAAATTTATTTTAAAAATCTTTCTTTAGTAATAAATAACCTTAGTTTACTGTAACTTTTTTACTTTGTAAACTTTTTTTAACTTTTTGACCCTTTTGTAATAACATTTAGCTTAAAACCCAACATATTATACAGCTGTAGAAAAATATTTTCTTGCTTGCTATCCTTATTCTATAAGCTTTTTTCTATTTTTATAAATTATTTACTTATTTATTTACTTTTAAAACTTTTTTGTTAAAAACTAAGACATAAACACACACACTAACCTAGGCCTCCACAACATTAGGATCTTCAAGACCTCATTAGGCAACAGGAACTTTTCAGTACCACTGTACTCTTATGGGACTACCATAGCGTATGCCATCCATCATTGACCAACATGTTATGAAGGACGTGACTGGATTTCTAAAACACCTTTTATCTTCCACTACATACATAGTGCTGTGTAATGCAACGGTGCTTAATTCTTATTTTTCTAGTTTTCTATACAAAAGTCCTAAATGTTTTAGCTTTAGCCATTCTCAACGTTAAGCAACAGCTATAAATGGGTAATATTTCTTAGCTGAATTGAAAATAAACTGATAATTTATAAATACTGACAAGAACTAATGTTAATGTTTCCTTATAGTAGTTTGTTTATTGTTTTACAAAAAAGAGCCTATAACTAGATTCTATGCAGCCAAAAGTTTACATTTCCAAAAAAGGTAAGTGGAATGAATTAAGGACATTATAGGAAAAATATGATAAAATCAACCTACTCTAACCATGAGTATTTAGTTTCCTAAATTAAAAAAATATAAAGATATGATGACGGTTTTTCTTGTCTCTTCATTCCTTGGTAATTGTCCATGTAATGTAAAGGCTAGTTGCTTTTATGTTGCATTTGTTCTATCCCTTGTTTCTTAATTTTATTTCCAAGTTGATTTGGGAATATGAGGAGATGAACAAGTTCATGTCTTCTAATTTCCATGACAATGCCACATTTCTTTGAGTAGAATATTTTTAGATTTAAAAATGTTTTGGAAACTAATTTAGATGATTTTTTAAAAATTTAAGATTAAAATGTTAAGAACAGTTTCGATACCCATGTGCTCTAACAATAAACTCCAGTAGGAAATGACTCATCTGGAGCTCAAGTAGCTGTGGATGATGACTATGGCCAGGAATGAATTTCCATGCCCTATTCTTGAATCTCCACAACTTAATCTTATTTTATTTACATCGGGAATGGCAGGTTTCTATGCCTGTTTCACAGCTTGCATACACAGAAACTTATCTTGTTTTTATTTTTTAAATAAGCAAATGTTTCTGTACAGACTACAAAGAAAGACACAGTAGCCTTGAAGTCTCATAAATGTTAAAAAATAAAAAATAAAAATAGATTGAGGCCAAGGCTACCTGGCTTATAAAGATCACTATTGCTTCTTCATGAAAGTTTTGGCTTTTACATTAGTCTCAAGAGGGCCACAGTTGTCTTCCGTCTCCTTTCATGATGTTTCTGTTCCTGTGACTTTAAATGAATGGAAATAATGCTGAAGAGAACAAAGTATTTACCAGTATTTTGATTTCTACAGTCTCTTCTCAATAGCTTTAGCCTTGAAATTATTCTTGTCTAATATTCTGTTACAAGCGAAGAACATTTTAATTCTAAATAGTGCAGTGTTTATGTAGTACTGAGAAGTGGACAAAAGTAAGAAAAAATAAACTCTACCTTTATGTACAAGGTCATTTTCAGTTTCTTAAACCAGTACTTTGTTGCTTTATTTTTATTCATGATGATTCTTATTAGAGCATTAGAAATTGTACATATACTACATGCTTACAAATAATTTCTAATTAATGACTCAGGTATATATAATTAATTCAACCATAATACATATAAGAATTTTGGGTACATGCTGCTGGGACCTATGCTTAGAAATAATAACATTGGATTAGGACATTGCCCATGGCAAAACATTCGGGTTAAATTTAGGGTGCTTTGTCTCCCAGTACTAGCCAAACTGCCCTGGTTAGGAACACAACCCCCATTGACTATCACTGGTTTGAAGACTCCCAGCAGTTCAGGGATGATTTTGAACAATCCAAGTGATTAAAGTAAGATCAGAGGCATCTTTGGTGAAAGGATGGTCCCAAGAGTAGTGGGTCCACAGATGTGCATGGCCCTGACTCCCTCTGATGGACTGACTAACAACAACACTCATTGATTCATTGATTTTTAGAGTAGCATTGATCATGGATCCCAAATATTTTTATTCATTACTCTATAGTAAAAGGAAATAAAAGCTTAGACAGATTCATTCAATTGACTGAAAGTTTTAAAAAGAGTTAATTGCAGACTTAGTTCTCCCTACTCCCAGTGCTTCTAAACTCCTGTATGTTTTATTCTTGCTCTTGCTTCTTTTTCACCCATGCAGTTCAAACTCATATTGTTAAAGGGTCAACAGTATTTTCAGTTTTTTAGCTGATTCTGAAATTTAGTCTATTTCAGCTGATTAAACTTGATATTTTATATTTGCTCGCAGGTGAAGCCGTAGCCTGGACTTCTCCTAAATTTTCAGGTGAACATGAGGCAATGGTAGCAATGAAGGCGTATATACCACATGGAAAAATACTAAATATTTAAATGTTATGAATCAAATTAAAACACTGTTAAATAAAATTTTATCTTCCTTCCTAATTTGAGAAAAACCTATTTAACATGATTGGGAAGGGTGGGTTAAAATTTAATGTTCTTAGACTCCTGAGAATCCCATGCCCTAATGTGGTAAAAGAGGAAGTACTGGTCCCCAAGCCCCTCATTAGTGATTCTTGACCTATTTTTCCTTTGCTGCCTACCTTGACTTCGTATCGTACCATGAGAGACTTTGCATGTGTGTGGACACTCGTACCATGAGAGACTTTGCATGTGTGGAGAGAGTTTGCATTTTTAAGCACAGTTCATAACCCACACAAATAGTTGCTCCTCATCCACTTCCTTGGCTTTGTATTACACTGTGGAGGGACAGACAACAGACCAGATATGATAGAACCGGAGATAATAGACCTGGGGAAGACGACAATTCCATCACTGGAAGCCGATATGGGGCCATTTGGGCAGGGAATTCTGAGATTCTAGAACTCAGGGTAACTAGAACTTGATCAAAAGGGGAGTTGTGGACTCTGTACACATTTATGTTGATTTAACTTTGAAAAAACTTGGGGTAAAAAAAAAATGCCTAGACTGTGCAACCCAAACTTTGAGTATGCCAAAAGACAGTAAGTCCTGTGTAGGAAAAGTATGTATATTCTTGAATAAACCTGATCCAATGCCTTAATCTTGTTACCTAAGATTGGTCCCTAAGAAATGTGGAGACCTGAGCCAATTAGTATAGAGTCATTGGCAATCTCAATTGGGTTTTGGTCTAAACTGGGTTTTAAAAGGTGTAGCTATTCAGTGGTTGTGACCTGAACCTGTGAGGTACTCAATACAGCAAACTATTCCCAGGAAACGGTTGAAAATAGGTTTCAAAATGTAATATTATAGGGGTATAAAAAGAAGTATGAAGTTGTCCCAAAATGTAGAATCTTCAGTTAAAGAAACACAGTATCTGGGAGATATGTTTTTAAGAAAGAGCTCAATTTAGGAGACTTTCTTTCTTTTTTTTTTTTTGGCGGGGTCTCGCTCTGTCACCCAGGCTGGAGTGCAGTGGCCCGATCTCGGCTCACTGCAAGCTCTGCCTCCTGGGTTCACACCATTCTCCTGCCTCAGCCTCCCGAGTAGCTGGGACTACAGGTGCCCGCCACCACACCTGGCTAATTTTTTGTATTTTTAGTAGAGACGGGGTTTCACTGTGTTAGCCAGGATGGTCTCAAACTCCTGACCTTGTGATCCGCCCGCCTCAGCCTCCCAAAGTGCTGGGATTACAGGCGTGAGCCACCGTGCCCAGCCAGGAGACTTTCTTTTATTATTATTATTATTATTATTATAATACTTTAAGTTTTAGGGTACACGTGAGCAACGTGCAGGTTTGTTACATATGTATACATGTGCCATGTTGGTGTGCTGCAACCATTAACTCGTCATTTAGCATTAGATAGATATATCTCCTAATGCTAGAGACTTTCTAAGCAAAGAAATACATAATCAACTTGATCAAACTACGGGCAAGCTCAAAATGTTAACTAATTGCCATCAACTCCAATTTAAAGATTATGGCCACATACTACTTTGAAAAGTTTCTAGAATGGTGTGTTTTATAACCCATAAATGGTGTGTGTATACATACCAAAATATTTTAGGCAAAGAAACATGTTTGGATATTTTTTGACAGAGGGTCATTAGAATTTATGTGTTTGAATCTCAATGAGAAACATGTAAATTCTAAATTAAAACAGTAGAAAGAAAGAAGGGAGTGTTGGTGAAGAATTTAATCTGAATTTATTCAAGTTACTTTTGTTCTACTGGTAGCCATAGTACTTTCGTTTATATCTTGCAGAGAGAACACTGCTATGTAGCATAATATAAATAAAATATTATACCAGAAAGCTAAATAGTCCTACTATTCTCTTGAAACATTGGTACTGGTAACTTAATTTTACATTCGTTAAATAAATGGATGAATCAATGTATAGATAGAATTTTTTGTTACCATTTTGATCATAGCTACTAAGTGCTCACAAATATTAATTCCCTCCTTTCTATCCTTATTTTCTTCCTTCTTTCCTTCCCTCCTTTCCTTTCTTCCTTCCTTTCTTCTTTCCTCTTTCTTTTTTAAATTTCAACCTTTAATTAAAATTTGATCATTGTATAGATATAATTCCTATTTATCGATCTAAAATAATATTAATATAGCTTTTCATGTTATTTAAAAACATGTAAACAGACCATTACATAGTTGCATCATAATTGATATAACTATTAAATGCTGTTGGATATTAAGTTTGCCTGCATTATTATAAGAAACCTTTTGTTGAACATTTTTAGAATTGATATTTGTTCCTCTCTCTAGTTCTTCTAGGATAAATTTCTAAGCATAAAATTTGGACCAAAGTTTAAATATTTAAGCCCCTTGACAAATTTGGAAGACAAAAAATGAAAACCTCCCTGAATGGTGGTACATTTAAAAACCTTTATGGCAGAGCATGAGAGTATTCTTTAAAGTCAGCTTGCCCAAAATGTGCCTTTAAAAATATATATTTACCAATTCTTGGCCGGGCGCGGTGGCTCAAGCCTGTAATCCCAACACTTTGGGAGGCCGAGGCAGGCAGATCACGAGGCCAGGAGATCGAGACCATCCTGGCTAACATGGTGAAACCCCATCTCTACTAAAAATACAAAAAATTAGCCAGGCGTGGTGGCGGATGACTGTAATCCCAGCTACTCAAGAGGCTGAGGCAGGAGAATGGTGTGAACCCGGGAGGCGGAGCTGGCAGTGAGCCAAGATCGTGCCACTGCACTCCAGCCTGGGCGACAGAGCGAGACTCCGTCTAAAAAAAAAAAAAAAAAAAAAAAAAAATATATATATATATAGACCAATTCTTTGTTTCAATTGTTTTGTTGTATGTTAACATAATCAATGTCAATTGATTGACCTGTTGAAATTTTTTTGGGGGGGAAAGAATAGTCGATGTAGTGTCTGTATATGGAAATAAATACAGTAACATATCAAGATATTTAAATCTTCTTCCAGATGTAAGAATAGAAATAATATGGTATAGAGGTTAATTTGAGGACTTATCATAAGACATTATAAATTTGTAATTAACTTAATAATCAGTACCAAGATGGCATTTATAAAAGAATCTATGTTCAAATTTAGCAAGGTATGACTCTATCTGCAGATCAACATATTCAAATTTTGGAGGCTGAACTTCATTAAAGCATTTGAAATGTTGAAGCTAGGAAATAGAAATGCATGATGACGAGGTTGACAGGTGTCAGGGACTGGCTTATGAAAGTCCCACTATATTGTTTCAATCTACTACAAGGACATCGTATATAGAACCCCTTCAACAAGGTCATAGAAGTTCCTAAAAGGGTGGGAGAGAGGATACAATGAAAATAATTGGAGTTAAAAGTGTGCATAAATCGGGGTTTAATGATTTCATGGACATAATTTGAAAATTATAGGTATTTGCTTTCAGTACTGAACAAAAGTATGTGTGTGTGCTTAGGGATGAAGGGGGGTGCGAATTATTAAGAGGCCCAGGGCGTGATTAATGTTCCTGTCTAGTGGGCATGCCACCCCTTCAAAATAGCTTGTACTGTTACTACACTATGATTAACCTGTAAGGCAACAGAAAAATAGACTCATATGGCATTGCACTCTATCATTCCCTGATATTTTTTAGGAGGTGTCATAGGAAAAAATGACACTTCAAATTGTGTAGGTGGGTGGATGGGGTTAGTGTGGAAGTGAAAGGTATAGAGTCCTGAATATAAATGCTATTTATGATATCTCTATTTTGTCTGTTTTATTATTGGTTTTTCTGTGTTTTCATACATGGAGCATTTTGTTCTCAATATGAAGAATGAAATTTAACTTAATTTAAACAGAAGATTTAACTCTGATGCTAAAAGAAATATCAGGCACATAGGCTTAGAAGTTTCCTAAAAGCATTTGTTCAACTAGTTTATATTTCTGAAAAATATTCCAGAGGGGAAAAAATGGAAAGGAACAAATATGGTTTGTTAACAGAAAATAATTTATTTTTTTATTTCTTAAAAATGTTAATCATCATCCCAATTAGGTTTAATTGAGCACAAACTCTGTGCAGAACACTATGCTATGCATTAAGAACAGATAAAGCTAAGATATCATCCATGATGCTCAAGGAATTTATAATCTCTTTAGAGCATCCAGGCATGAGCATAAACAAACAAATGACAATAAAAGTAAAGTGAAGTTCAGTGCCGAGTAATTTCTGTAGACACTAAGGGTATCTGAGCCATATCAAACCGAGTGACTCATTTAACATTTTAATTATTTTTATTTTTCTAGAAATATATATATGTATATATGTGCGTGTGTGTGTGTGTGTGTGTGTGTGTGTGTGTGTATATATGTATGAAAATGTTTTATACATATAACATTGTCATAGATTCTTGGACAACATTATGCAATACAGATACACCCATCGTAGGTGAAGTAAACCTCAAGAGTAATATAGTGGAAAAATAAAATCTGAGGCTGTAGCTATCAAATGATAAATCAGAGAGATAGTCATTTCAGCAGAGAGCAGGTCTTACAAGTCCGCAAACCACTGTACTTCTCTGGAGCTCAAAGTGACTGCACTATAAATGCTATTCTTTCATAGTAATGTTCAGGGTCAGTTTCTAAAATCATCCATTGATTGGCTGCCCATAGAATTCATTTATAAAAGTTTCTAGGTATAATGGTATCTTTTTAATTCAGAATCTAGGCTTCTGGAAACACTCCTTACACAGGACATAGCCATAATTCCTTTCATGCAAGCATTATTTTTGAAATCATCATTGACTATTTTGTTCCTCACACCCTAGTCTATTCTTTTCTTTTTCTTTTTCTTTTTTTTTTTCGTCAGCTACTCTATTGCTGAGTTCAATTATTTTTTCTTACGGTCTGTCTTACAGCTATCATTTAATCTCTAATAATTGTTACCTAATTCAGGCAATTCATTATTTCTTCACATGTAGATTTTTGGCTTCTTTACATGTAGACTTTAGTCACCTTTTCACAACCATATCATCCTATAAAGTACTTGGAGACTAACTTAAAAAGCTGTTTTGATTATGTCCCCTCTCCTCTTAATTTGCTTCATTTAACACCTTTCCATGCTTTCATTGAAGAATTCTTTTTTAAAAAAATTAATTGTATTATATTTTTTATAAGTACCAAGGTACAGTGCAGGATGTGTAGGTCTGTTATATAGGTAAACGTGTGCCATGACGGTTTGCTGCCTCAAACAACCCATCACCTAGGTATTAAGCTGTGTATGCATTAGCTCTTTATCCTGATTCTCTCCCTCCCACTGCCCCCTCAAAAGCCCCCAGTATGTGTTGCTCCCCTCCCTGTGCCCATGTGTTCTCATTGAACAATTCTTAATGATACCATAAATAACATCATATTTCCTTTTAACACAAGTATTTTCTTTATCATTGTGATAACGTCTAAGCAGGTCATGCCTTGAAGTGGTTTATGGTTTCTTTTCTCTTAATAGTGAGTATGCTAATTAAGCTAGAGGTTTTGTAAACATATGTGTATGGCACATTTTTGCCTAGAGTGTAGAACCATGAAACACGACATCGAAGTGGGTTAATCCCCAATTAAACAGTGTATTAGTTTCTTGGAGTTTCCAAAGTACCACAAACTGAGTGACTTAAACAAGAGAAATTTATCATTTCATCATTCTGGAGACTAAAATTCCAATATCAAGATGTCAGTAGGTAGGATTGGTTCTTCTGAGGGTGGCAAGGAGAAACCTTTCCATGCTTCGCTTTTAGCTTTTTGTGGTTTGCTGCCAATGTTTAGCATTTCTTGGCTTGTAGAGCATAATTCCAGACTTCATATGATGGTTCCCATTGTCTGCTTTTGTGTCCAAATTTCTTCTAAGGATGCAGTCATATTAGGGCCCACTCTCAAAAAAAAAAAACCTCCTGTTAACTTAATCATCTGCAAAGACCCTCTTTCCCAATAAGGTCACATTCACATGTATTGAGAATTAGGGCTTCAACATCTTTTGGGGGAAACCAATTCAACCTGTGAGATACCACTCAACCAATTGAGATACCACTCAACCAATTGAGATACCACTCAACCAATTGGGGGAACCAATTCAAAGAGTGAGATACCACCTGTATGTGGACTGCAGAGGATTGTTATTTTTAGGAAACAGATTTCTTACTTGATCATGTTGCTATTTGTTTTTTAATTTAAACTTTTCTTTTATACACGGGGGTACATGTGCAAGTTTGTTACACGGGCATATTGCACAATGCTGAGATTTAGCGTACAGATCCTGTCACCCAGGTAGTGAGCATAGTACCCAACAGGTAGGTTTTCAACCCATGCACCCCTCCTTGGTCTCTCCCCATCAAATAGTCCACATTGTCTATTGTTCCCATGTTTATATTCATGTGTGCTCAGTGTTTAGCTCTCACTTATAAGTGAGAACATGCAATCTTTGGTTTTCTGTTTCTGCATTAATTCATTTAGAATGATGGTCTCCAGTTCTATCCTTGTTCTTTCAAAGGACATGATTCAGTCTTTTTTATGGCTTCATAGTATTCCGTCATATATATATACCACATTTTCTATTCAGTCCACTATTGATAGGTACCTAGGGTTAATTCCATGCCTTTGCTTTCCACCTCTTTGCTATCACAAACACCATAGTGATGAACATGTGAGTACCCTTGTCTTTTTGGTAGAATAATTTTTTTCCCCTTGGGTATGTACCCAGTAATGGGATTTCTGGGTCAAATGGTAGCTCTGTTTCTTTGAGAAATTGCCAAACTGCTTTCCACAGGGGCTGAACTAATTTACATCCCCATTGTGTCCGGAATTGGTGGGTTCGTGGTCTCACTGACTTCAAGAATGAAGCTGCAGACCCTCGCAGTGAGTGTCACAGTTCTTAAAGGTGGCGTGTCCGGAGTTTGTTCCTTCTGATGCTCGGATGTGTTTGGAGTTTCTTCCTTCTGGTGGGTTCGTGGTCTTGCTGGCTTCAGGAGTGAAGCTGCAGACCTTTGTGGTGAGTGTTACAGCTCATAAAGGCAATGTGGACCCAAAGAGTGAGCAGCAGCAAGATTTATTGCAAAGAGTGAAAGAACAAAGCTTCCACAATGTGGAAGGGGACCCCAGTGGGTTGCCACTGCTGGCTCAGCAGCCTGCTTTTATTCTCTTATCTGGCCCCACCCACATCCTGCTGATTGGTCCATTTTACAGAGAGCCAATTGGTCCATTTTACAGAGAGCTGATTGGTGTGTTTTGACAGGGTGCTGATTGGTGCATTTACAATCCCTGAGGTAGACACAAAAGTTCTCCACTTCCCCACTAGATTAGCTAGCTACAGAGTGTGGACACAAAGGTTCTCCAAGTCCCCACCAGAGTAGCTAGATACAGAGTATCAATTAGTGCATTCACAAACGCTGAGCTAGACACAAGGTGCTGATTGATGTGTTTACAAACCTTGAGCTAGATACAGAGTGCCGATTGATGTATTTACAATCCCTTAGCTAGACATAAAGGTTCTCCAAGTCCCCACCAGAGTAGCTAGATACAGAGTGTTGACTGGTGCATTCACAAACCCTGAGCTAGACACAGGGTGCTGATTGGTGTGTTTACAAACCTTGAGCTAGATACAGAGTGCCAATTGGTGTATTTACAATCCCTTAGCTAGACATAAAGGTTCTCCAAGTCCCCACCAGAGTCAGGAGCCCAGCTGGCTTCACCCAGTGGATCCCGCACTGGGGCCTTCTTCACGCAGTGGATCCCCCACGGGGGCCACAGGTGGAGCTGCCTGCCAGTCCTGCGCCGTGCACCCGCACTCCTCAGCCCTTTGGTGGTCTATGGGACTGGGCACCGTGGAGCAGGGGGTGGTGCTCGTTGGGGAGGCTTGGGCTGTGCAGGAGCCCACGGGGGGTGGGGGGTAGGCTCAGGCATGGTGGGCTGCAGGTCCCATGCCCTGCACCACAGGGAGGCAGCTAAGGCCTGGTGAGAAGTCGAGCACAGCAGCTGCTGGCCCAGGTGCAAAGCCCCTCATTGCCCGGGGCCAGCGGGGCCAGCTGGCCACTCCAAGTGCGGGGCCCGCTGAGCCCACACCCACCCGGAACTTGTGCTGGCCCGCAAGCACCGCACACAGCCCCGGTTCCTGCCCGCACCTCTCCCTCCACACCTCCCCGCAAGCTGAGGGAGCTGGCTTCAGCCTTGGCCAGCCCAGAAAGGGGCTCCCACAGTGCGGCAGAGGGCTGAAGGGCTCCTCAAGCGCAGCCAGAGTGGGCACCAAGGCCGAGGAGGCGGCGAGAGTGAGCGAGGGCTGTGAGGGCTGCCAGCACACTGTCACCTCTCACCATCAACAGTATATAAGCATTCCCTTTTGTCTGCATTTTTGCCAACATTTGTTGGTTTTTGCCTTTTTAATTATAGCCATACTGACTGGTATGAGATGGCATCTCATTGTGGTTTTGATTTGCGTTTCTCTGATGATAAGTGACGATGAGCATTTTTTCATGTTTGTTGGCCACTTCTATATATTCTTTTGAGAAGTGTCTGTTCATGCCATTTGCCCATTTTTTAATGGGGTTATTTTTTGCTTGCTGATTTGTTTAAATTTCTTATAGATTCTAGATATTAGACTTTTGTTGGATGCATAATATGTGAATATTTTCCCTTATTCTTTAGGTTGTCTGTTTACTCTTTTGACAGTTACTTTTGCTGTGCAGAAGCTCTTTAGTTTAATTGGGTCCCACACGTCTTTTGTTGTAATTACATTGGGGACACAGCCAAAAATTTTTTGTCACAGCCATTGCAAGAAGGGTATTTCCTATGTTTTTGCCTAGGATTTTTATAGCTTGAGGTCTTAAATTTATGCCATGAATCTATCTTAAGTAACTTTTTGTATATGGTTAAAAGTAGGGGTCCAGTTTCATTATTCTGCATATGAGTAGCCAGTTATTCCAGCATCATTTATTGAATAGGGGGTCCTTTCTCCATTGCTTGTTTTTGTTGACCTTGTCAAAGATTAGATGGTTGTAGGTGTGTGGCTGTATTTCTGAGTTTTCTATTCTGTTCCATTGGTCTATGTGTCTGTTTTTGTTCCAGTACCATGCTTTTTTGATTGGTGTAGGCTTGTAGTGCAGTTTGAAGTTGGATAGGAAAATAAGTCAAAATATCTCTATTAGCTGATATTGATTTGATACTTGAAAAACCCTAAATACTCCACCAAAAGGCTGCTAGAACTGATAAACAAGGTTATCAGTTTAGCAAGGTTTCAAGAAACAAAATCAGAGTACAAAAATCAGTAGCATTTCTAAACACCAATAATGCCCAGGCTTGGAGTCAAATCAAGAACACAATCCTATTTATAATAGCCACAAAGAAAATGAAAACCTGGGACTACAGCTGCCCAAGGAAGAGAGAGATCTTTAGAAGGAGAACTATAAAACACTGTTGAAAGAAATCAGAGACTACAGAAATGAATGGAAAAACATTCCATGCTCATGATTTGGAAGAATCCATACGGTTAAAACAGCCATACTGCCCCCAAACAATTTATAGATTCAACGCTATGCCTGTGAAACTACCAATGTCATTCTTCAGAAAATTAGAAAAAACTATGCTAAAATTTATATGGAACCAAAGGGGAGCCTGAATAATCTGAGAAATCCTAAGTTATTCTTCTATTCATGAAGGTTTTCATTAGATCCTGTAAATTACATATAAAAATATCTAACTTCTCCATTTTTTAGTTCCTTTTAATATTTTTAAATATAGATTCAGAATACTTGATATTAAATTTCAATTCTGTTTTTTAAAAAATAACTTCAGCAGTTTGGGTTAGGAGGGCCTGATAAAATACTGAAGTATTTCCAAGTGACTTGCTGTGCATTTGTTTATGTTCCAGTTAGCTGAGTTCATTGGTCTGCATGATTATCTAATCACATTACTATACAATATTGCAAAGTAGAAGTCTGCATAAGCTTTCCATGATTGGTCATCATAGAAAATAGAATCTTGATTTGCTATGGTTCCAGATGGTGGTTTGCTTATAATAGTTTAGATTTAATCATGATCATTATAAACTAAACAAAGCTAAATTATACTATTTTAGAAAGAATTTTTATGTTATTTGCAACCATAGACTCTCACAGAAGGCACGTCCTTATCCATTGTAGAGATAGGTATAGACTGTTATCACTATGACATTCTTTGAATGTTGACATTCTCTTTACCATATGAAGAATTTAATCCTTAAAATTAGTGTTTCCTAACTTTGAAGTTATTTTTTTGCTATTCATCTTTTGAACAAATCCAGATAGAGTTTTTTTCCAATGTTGAGAAGTCTGCTCTCCAGTAACATGGCAGGTATGTTGAGATTATTACAAATATTATCAATTTGTTTTGAGAAAATATTTTAGTGTACATTACCATAAAATATCCCTAGTTTTTTAAATTATTTATTGGCAGATATAAATTCAGTATGTAATATTTTATGCTAGCTGTCCAGAATCTAGCACTATATGGCTCACAGAACATTTATTTTTACCGCCTAAGTCATAAAAGTTGTTTTCCATATCTGCAGTCAAACTTAACTACAGGCAAAAAGAAGTAGAAAAATTACCTGTCACATTATTCACAGGCCAGACCAAGATACTATAATACTATGGCCCGCTAAGCTAATTTAGAAGAAAAAATAGAAAGAGGTTTTTAAAAGATGGCATTTATATGTAATATATGTAGAAGGGTTTAGGGTTTTGACAGTTTGAGATTGTATCCTCTTTCGAGAGAATGCATAATGACTTTTATTTCTTCTGAAATATGCATAACTTCTTGAAGGTAACTTTCAACTCTTATTAGCAATTTTCAAAGCAAGTTTTCCATCTCTATGAAAGCAGAGGGTACAACGTATCTGAAATTCGAATAGAGTGAATGTTTATTTATCAACAATTCAGTCATTTTTCCTCTTGTTTGGGATTTCCATTCCTTTAATTTGTGAAGGGAAAACTCGAATATGGATATAAAAGTTGAGGTTTGTTGCTATATCTATGAAGTCTCAATAATCAATACTGCAAGACCATGTCTAATTCTACCTAGAATGAGAGCTGTGTTAAGATCTTTTAGTGAGGATGAATTTGTAAAAGTGTGGTTTTAGGAGTCAAACTCCCTGGATTTAAATTCTAGCCTTGTTTCTTACTGGAGTGTAACCTTTTATAAATAATTTAATGTCTTTAATCTTTAATCTCTTCATCTATAGAGTGAGAGTCATGGCATCTGCCTCACGATTATGTTGAGTATTACATCAGGCTTTCTCGACCTCAGCACTATTGGCATTTTGTCCCAAGTAATTCTTTGTTGTAGGGGTCTGTCCTGTGCTTTGAAGGGTGTTTAGTAACATCACTTGCCTCTGCCCACTAAATGCCACTGTAGTTACCATTCTCCCCAAGTTGTAACAACCAGTATTGTCTCCAGATATTGCTAAATCTCCCTCTCATCAAAGGATAAAATTGTCCCCAGTTGAGAATTCTGAATTACATGAATATCTACATCTATAGTTATCTAGAATTAGAGTTTGCACAGTTTCTAGCATAATGCTCCTAAACTTCAGGCATGATTATCTCATATAAAAAATTATGATATTTTCTCTGAAGAGCCATACTCTTAAAGAACATGAACATTATCTCTATTATCTCCCTACATGTGTGCATGTGTATAGACATATATTTCTGGGTATTTATGTATATACAGATGTATGTATACGTTGTATTATGTATCTTCCAAATATTATTCTATGTAATAAGGGACATAGCAAAACAGATAAAACCATCAAACCTTGTTAGTTTCATGCTCTTTGCCACTAATTATTTTATAAATCATCAAGACTTTGTAAAACAGTCTTGTTTTGAATGACTTTGGACTTCAATTTATCTAATTCTGCTATGTGACCCCATAGGTGGAACATCTAGGTAGGAAATTACATACAGTAGGCTGAATAGATTGTTATCTTTTATACAAAATCTTCCAGATTGTAACTAGTAAGGATTTTTCCTCTAACATCACAGTTGGGTCTAAAAAAAATAGTCCTAAGTTTTTTTTTGTAAATGCTATTGATTCTTAAAATGGGAAGGAGCATGTGAAAATGCAAAAACTAGTTCAGGTAATTCCATTTTCTTAATGTTAATAATAAGAACATCTTGATTTGTTTAGTTTTCTACGTATTTCAAGGCCTTTTCCCCTTGTTTCGTATAATAACCAGAGCTCTGCTATTTAGGTAGGGATTATTGTTGCCATTTTATAGATGATAAGACTAAGACAGTCATATTAAGTGACAGATTTGGGATAAATATTATGACTCAAAGTATTGAAGTTTCCCCGCTATCTCATAGGTCTTCAAATGTTAAAGCACAACTCCAGCTGCAATAGCCAATTGCTATTCTGAGAAATATATATGATGTTCTCACACTTGGAGCCTTTTCCATGTATTTACCTTTCTTTCCCACTGTTTCAGGTTATTAATCCTTCACAGTGGATTCAGGTGCATTCCCTCTAAAAGCCTTTGGTAATGCTTTTAGTACTTTAATCTTCATGAACTGTGCTCTTAAAAATTCCCCTGGACACTCGTTTAGTTGAGTTTTGTAGTAAGAGCACACTGACATTGTTAAGGTTAATGACTCAATGTTTTACAAGTTGAAACACATTTGAAGTTACATTGTTTGGATCCTTCTTTTATTCAACAATGTGAAGGCCTTGAGTGCAGGTGTTACTTAGTGCCTTGGAAGAACATCTTTGTTATACTCTTCATGGTGTGGCCTCAGTGGTAATAACATATTAGCAAACTAGCTCCATTCCAGCAACGATTCTGAAATGTGAACTATAAAAATTACTGCTAATGAATTTACACTGTCATATAGGTACTGTAGGATAACAATTATGAAGAATTTTATTGATTATGTGGTATATTCATTTGAAATCCTGTCACATAGGAATCATTATTAATTCCATAGTCCCAATAAAATTACTGATAACCTCAGTTTCAGTTTCTTGACCAAGGTTATCATTATCATTATAATAATAATGGCTAACATTTATAGAGTAATTACTATAAAATGAGTATCATGTTAAACATCTTATTATATATAAATTCATTTATTTCTTTGAAAGTTTAAGTAGCTTTTATAGCCATGTAAATATGAAGGATGAATCTGAAGCCAGGTGTCTGATTTTAGAGTGAGTTCTCAGCTTCTGCCCTACCCTTCCTCAAGTACATTCATAGAGATGGACCTTGAATCAAGTCCCTCAAGTTCTTTCTCCAACTCTAAGTTATATTCTATTTGTGTTAACATTCAGGCTTCTTCATCCTCACTGTAGTTTCTTTTTTCCCCTTTGTTTTACTGTGTGTGTATGTGTGTGTGAATACAATCATTTTCCAGTTAATGGAGGTAGAACATATATAGCTTTACTCAGTAACAGATTTCTACAGTAGTTGAGGCTTTCTTTGACCAAAATGGTGTCTTTATTATGATAATATTACCCATTACTATACGTACTAGTCAGCATTATTATAGAAACAGTTTAAGATAGTTGCCTTCATTTAATATTACGTGAATACTTGAAAGTAATATTTAGATTAAACATTGTTACCTAATTGTTTTATGAATTCAAATCTTAGGCCCATATCAGCTGTGTGAGAGCAGGACAGTGTTATATCTCACAGTTCCTAATATTTAAATTCAATAAAATAAATATCAGGTATATCGTACACAATTTGAGATTTTGAAAGTGTAAATCAAACTGTGCATAATTTTAAAGACATATATCATTTTATATATGTGCATGTATATTTTATATTAAAATAAATATTCAATAGATATATTTGAATTTCATATGCAAATACACTTGATAGACAATCAAATCAGTATATATATCTAACGTATATATGTATATATTCCTCTTTCTATATAAATCTCTCCATATTCTTTTATACCCTTAGTCTCAAGACACTCATTTTTAAATGTATGTACATACACATAATCTCAAATTTCTTAAGTTTCTGAAGAATCACATCTTATTGCATAGCAGATGTTTCATCTTTTAAGGTATAAACTATCAGTGAAAAGTATTAGATGAGCTCTTGGAGAGATATGGAAAACCTACATATGTTAGCTTTTGTAAGCTTGAAATGAATTAATATTTTTATGAGCATTTTTCGTTACTGGTGTCTGTACTTCATTTGCCTTTTGTCCCACAAATGTGTTTTAGCCTTAACCAAAGTTGAGCCAACTAACCAGACCATGTGGCACTGAATTATATTCTGTGACAAATGGACCTTGTTTCATTTCAAAAGATTTGAACTTGAAATCACTCCCAACGATTTTAAAGCAAATGTCTTTCCTCCTGTCAACCATTGCCTAATTTAGTCTTTCCATCTGCATTTCTAATTACAATAAGGAAAAATCTGTGTTAAACAAAGTGGGTTTTTTCCTCTTAGAAAAGACAATTTTAGGCATATGGATAAATGAAAGATAGCATTTTTATTTATGCCTAAAATGACTTCTAATTATTTAAATTTATTTTGATGTACCTGATGTTTACTTTGAAGCACATTTTAATATTCTTATGAATGTTTATATAACCCTTTACTTTTAATGTTTTAAACTAATTAAAATGGAAATAATTAATAGCACCATATTATTTAATGTCAAAATATTGTATGTGTATGTTCAAAAATTATATTTAATTGTTATTTCTATAGTTGACATAGTGAATGCATTTCACCAATGCTTTCTTACACCAAACAGTAAAATGGTTTTTATTATTTTTAGCTCTACGACATTCGACACAATATGAAAAATCCCACTTTATTTTGATAAAGTGATTGAATATAATGCATGTGTCAGGAGCACAGGATATCTGGTGATATGGAGCCAGTTATAAGTTCACAGCAATATATTGACATAAAGAGTGTCAGAATCCAGCATTTTAGACTTTATTTCTCTCAAAATACTTTGAGTAGGTTGAACAAACTGAATGAATCATACTGTCTTCCATAGAGATATTTATTGTTCTAGGTAAAAATAGAAGTCAGTTGATAAAATGGCTTGACATACACCCACACAGTAGCTGACCCATGAATAAACAGAGGGGCTTTCATTCCTAACACATAAATTCAGTATCTTTCATAAACGCCAAATGCCACAACCAAAAACCAGATTGTCAACTTTAATTATGTTTTTTATAATGTCTTTAGCCATAAACCATACTTTGAGTAAAGATATATGGCCATAGTTATATTGTAGAAGTATTTACCAGAAGTTATACAATTTTTGCTTTAGCAGAATTAAGCTGTGTGCTTCTTAGAATTTGTCAGCATTTATTTACATTTTTACCAATTGCAAAAACACAATAAACAGTTGATATTTTTATAAACCGGGCTTTAGATAGGTATTAATACATATACTTTTGTGATTGTATATTCAGGTAGACTTGAACTTTGTTATGTGTATAGGGATTTTTTCCAGCATTAATGACCTATCAGCATCTCTTCAAAAAGTATGAATTTGAAAGTCTTCTTATCTACGTATTGTAACTATTGATAGAAGAGTAGATAGGAAAATAAAAGATAAGGCAGAGAGGTATGATATAGTTTAGTATACAGGTGAATATATATTTATATCCATTTCTATATAAATTCCTCATGGAGTAATAGTTAGCATTAATTAGTTAATGATTAATCACTAATTAATTTAAAACATTTGTTGAATGCATAATGTAGGTATTTTGCCATATTCTGAACTTTAATACACAGTGATAAGTACTATATATCTATATATATAACATGTATATAAACATAATATGTTATGTATTTATTTGTATGTGTGTATCTATATATAGAGAGAGAGAGAGAACTAAATATAATGTGTGTGTGTATATGTCAACACACACACATTATTTTTAGCTCTTTCTATATATATGGCCCAATAAAGCCAATACAGTCAAAGAGAAGCATTTAATTCTGACTGGGAAGACTGGAAATGATAATTGACTGAGATTTTAGAGCACCAGTAGATATTTATTATGCAGAGGAAATAGCAAAGTTAAAGGGTTTGAATAGAAATCCATGCTGTGATTCAGCATTGTCAGTTTCAGCACAGTGTTGTGGGAAATGGAAAGAGGCTGCAGAGATAGACTAAAGCCAATTATGAAAAGCTTTAAATTCCATATGCAGGGTTTGTAACCTTTTCAAGCTTACAGAAAAGTTGCAAGACTCATAATAAAATAATACAAATAATAATCCATAGCCCTATATTTACCAAGATTCATCTATTGTTAACACCTTTCCCCACGTATCAATCATTTGTTCTCCCTTTCTCTCCTTCTCTCTATATAACTTTTTTCTTGAAATATGTCAGAGTATGTTATATACATCATGTTCTTTTACCTTAAACGTGTCTTTGTATGTTACCCAGGAATAGGAACATTCTTTTACATACCTCAATGCAGTAGCAACTTCAGTAAATTTAAAATTAACATGAAGTCTTTCATCTAATCTACTGCTCATATTCTAGTTTTTTCACTTGGCCTAATAATGTCCTTTATAGCCTTTATTTATCTACAGCACAAGATTCAATCGAGGATCAGATATTTCATTTAGTTACATTTTTAAAATGCATTTATTTAGAATATTTCCACAGCCCTACTCCATCTCTTTTACTTTTTTTAAACATTTTTTCAGTTTTATATATAACATAAAATTTGCCGTCTTAAAAAATTTTAAATGTACACTTGAGTTATAATACATAGACTCATATTGTTTGAAACCATCACCACCATCCATTTCCAGAATTCATTTCATCTTGCAAAACTGAAATTCTATACCCAGTAAACAATGATTCCCCACTCCCTTCTCCCACCAGGCCCTGGCAACCACCTGTTAGTTTCTATCTCTATGATTTGGACTATTCCAGGTACCTCATGTAAGTGGCATCATCCAGTACTTGTCTTTTCGTGATTTTCGTATTTCACTTAGGTTAAAGTCCCCAAGGTTCTTTCATGTTGTAGCATATGCCAGAACCGCCTTCCTTTTTAAGGTTGAATAGTATTCCATTGTATGTATAGGCTGCATTTTGCTTATCCAGTCATTTGTAGATGGATACTGGGTTGTTTTTATTAGCTACTGAGAATAATGCTGCTGTGAACATGGATATAAAAATACCTCTTAAAGCCTGGGTAGCATGGCAAGACCCCGTCTATTAAAAAAACACAAAAATTAGCCAGGCTTTGTGACACACACCCGTTGGTCCCAGCTACTCAGGAGGCTGAGGTAGGAAGATCACCTGAGCCCAGGAGGTTGAGGCTGCAGAGAACTATGATTGCACCACTGCACTCTAGCCTGGGCAATAGAGTAAAATCCTGAAAGAAAAGCAACAACAACAACAAATATCTCTTCAAGACCCTACTTTCAGTTCTTTGGGGTGTATATCCAGAAGTAGAATTTCTGAATCATATTGTAATTCTACTTTTAATTTTTGGAGGAACTACCTTACTATTTTTAATAACAGCTGTCCCATTTTACATCCTCACCAATAATGCAAAGGGTTCCAATTTCTCCATAGCATTGCCAAAACTTGATATTTTCATAGTTATATTTTTTCATAGTAGCATCGTAATAAGTGTGAGGTAGTATCTCATTGTGGTTTCTTTTTCTCATATGATATTGAAATTTTTTTAAAGTCTTCCCATTTCTTCTACTGTTTTAATAAAATATTCCTCATTTTGGGTTTGTCTAATTTTTCCTCATGATTAGGTATAGGTCATATATTTCTGCCTGAACCACTATCTATATAATGCTCAGGGTTTCATTCTTTATATGAATCAGTGAAAATGAAAAGATTTTAAGCATGAAAACATCCTCATCAGGTATCTAATTTAGAAAGGTGACTTCAATGCTGAAGCACAAGATGGACAATAATCATGAAGACCAATTGGAGGGCTACTGCAATAGTCTAGGCCAGAGAGATTGGCAGTGAGGATATGGTGGCAATGCTGATTAGCATGAGTCCTATAACTCTGGATAATCCATGGCTTAGACAGTATCACAGGTTTTGCTTATTCATACTGAGTTGGAGCTAAGTACAGGATTCCCAAATCATAAAAATTGTTCATTTCCTAGCTATTCCTTTAGGAAGAAAGCCTTTTACCTTTCACGCTTGCTAGTACCCACACTCTTACCAGAATCAGCAGAGATCTGATGTCAGTCATCTACTCATGACCTCAATGCCACCAGACCCTTTGCAGCTCATTTGTTCCTCCCTCAATAAGGACTCCTTTAGTCTTTCCTTCTGAGTTCTATACAGAAATCTGACATGAGTCATTTGTGCACCTTGAAAGAAAGTCTGTAGCAATAATTTTTTAGTTAATGCTTGCTCAAATCTACGTATGTTTTCTAAGCTCTGATTTCTAGGTATGGATGGGAAATATTTTATTCCCATTACAAAAAGATATTGCAGTGCATCAGCAGGAAGTGGGGAAATTCTTAGGGGGAAATAAAATTATGTATTTATGTATAATGCAGACTGAAGACCTCATTCTGGTAACTGAGTTGGTCAGAAAAAAGATAATTTAAATTTGGAGGAAGGAAAAAGATAGGCTTATTTGCCTTCTCTTTCAGTGTAAGCATATGTTTTACTCTTCCTCCTTCCCAAACCTTCATTTACTCCTCAGGCTGAGGACACCTAGATGTATACTGCTTGTTTTTTTTTTGTTGTTGTTGTTTGTTTGTTTGTTTTTAACTGTATTTAGATAACATTTAATTATAATTTTACAGCATAGATTAGCTGTGTATTGCTGTTTTTTTAAACCTGTATTTAGATAACATTTAATTATAATTTTACAGCATAGACTCCTGGCTTTAAATTTTTGGAATAGTACATTGCTCCTTATATTAATATCTGTGCTTATTCATAAATTATTGGACTACAAATTGCATCACTAGAGCATATCGTCAGCGTGAATAAAATAACTACTTTCTTCAGAGTATTGCCTTGTAGCTCAGTATCCTTTGGTGAAAACAGCAACCCAAAGGAAAATATTTTTCACAAGACTGGTGAGGAAGAGAATCTATGACGACATTCTTCAAGCCTGCTTAGCTACCTGGACCTCTCAGCAAGTTTTAGCAACTGCTCTTTACATCACTACAATATTGTATGTCCTCAAAAGGGACAAAGGGAAAGGAACAAAGAGTAACAGAACAAAAGAAACTTTGCGGCTCCAAAGGTTGTTGATCTATTTCTTTTTAAAGTGCCAAAGTATTTAAGTCTGAGGAAAACCTCAATAGAAATGAAGATTTCATGCCCAGCACCTTGGTTAAAAACAGGTGCTGTTACTACCAGTTTGATGAGGGATACTTGATAGAAAAGCAAACCACTGGAAGAGCAAATCCCAATCCTGATATTTAGAGGAAAAGGAAGTATTGGTTTCCCTTTTTTGCTAGTCTATGTAAAGTCAGAGAAACTGGCCTTTTTTTTTGTATATGAAAACACCTTTGCTGCTGGGGATGTCAGAAAATAAGTGAGGGAGAATGGGAATAACAAAAACAAAATTTTGTCACCTTAAGGGCAAAAGATATTTTCTTTAAGCTTAAATTCACCTAAAATAGACATAATATTTGAGGTGTAATATTGCGGAACTCCTTACAGCTGAAACCATTAGCTATTCACTAACAGATCTTTCTGGTAGAGCAACAGATGTGGCATCTACAGCTTTTGAATCCCAGCTGTTCATTCAGATACTTGAATGGACTGTGTTTAATTTATTCTAAATCCAGATTACGATTTGCTTCTACTTGAAGCAAACAGAAGAGTGTAAGGAAAACCTAGCATACTTCTGTTCCTTGGTCTTAGTTTTCTAACTGAAGTGTCAGAGAAGAGCAAAGCAATTTTGATCACCACTTGCTTTTGCTGTAGGCAAGTAGGTGGGGAGGGAAGCTTACATTTCAGCAGCATGTGTGGCTGTCTGTGGTAATTTTGCGGGATCAGTACATATCCTTAACATAAAATTTAACAAGCAATTGAGCTGCTTATGTTTATTTTTTGAAATATCTTTTATACCGCACCAAGTGGAGAGAAAAAGAAGACCACAAAAGCTATTGAACTGCAGCTCATTCAATGAATGTATAAAAGAAAATTACACAGAGAGAGTAAGGTGTATTGTGAAGTTTGGCTGCTTTTTGAACCTGAAGAAAATTCTGGCATTAAGCCAAATGTTTTTCAGATGAGTGTTCCATTGAACTTAGATTATATATTTTTTAAATTCAAGTGTTATTTGTAAATATAATAAGCACACAATGCTAAAGAAATGGAAAGCAAATAATAGTATAAGGAGAAAAAGCAATTTATAATCTCATGTTCGTTGTTACATTTTATTGTATTTTTCTCAGATGTTTTCTGAGTACTTTACATGAATGATAGTAGTATGTGTGTGATTCATAATTACGCTTTTTTCCTTCCACTCTGCTAACTAACTTTGTACGTATTTTGTCATATCAAACACTTTTATCAACTCATAATTTGAGACAGAATCACATTTGTGTAATCCTTGATAGATTTACATATACACCATAAATAACCTAATCTCTATTTTATGGGCAAAGGCAATAGAGTATACAGAAATAAAGGTGGTATGGAGGGGTCAATATATGACTTACTAGTTCCTGTTTTTTCAAGGGTAGTAAAACATCGTTTGAAATGTTAGAAAATCAGTTAACGACTACCCGGTAGTTCAAATTGGTTATAAATTGGCATTTCTTAAAAACATGTGATTATGCTTCTCAGTCACACCTGTAAAAGAGGGAAGACGTTGACTCTTAAAGGATTTTGTGAAAATGTATCTTTTAAGATCAATCTTATTATTCAGTTTTAATTGTTGTGGATGAAGTTCAAGCATCCGTGAGTTTTAATCCAAGTGATTTTAATGTGCAGCTACGAATGAGAAACAATATGGGTTAGAGACAGAAGAGCAGGTGACATGGAAAACACACACACACACACACACACACGCACACATCATATTGAATCTGAAATTTGAGAAATTTAGAATTATACCATATTAACTAAAAACTCAAGGGCAATAATGCTAAGGATTTTTGCCCGAGGTCACTGTGTCAGTGAGAAAACCTGGATTAGAATCCTGTCATTTGATTCCCATTGCTACCAGAATGTGTGGCCACTCAAATATCATGTCCCACAGATGTTATTATTAATTACTTTTTCCACTAAGTGAGAAATTAATTAATTAATAATGACATCTGTGGGACATGGCATTTAATTTTGAATAAATTAGCCCGTAGTCCACAATCTGAAGTTCTGAATACTTTCCAATTTCAGATTGTGGACTATGGGCTAATTCATTCAAAACATCATTTTTATTAAAATATGGTTCCTCTTTTAATCTTTTAATTAAGATTAGCTCCACTTTTTCCTAAATCTGCATTTTCTCTTTTAAAAAATTCCCACAATATAAAATTTATTATAAGCAGTTTATCTGCAAAATATGTCCCATGTCCAGTGCTTTATTTATTGAACAGGAAATCCATTCTATAAAGACACAGAGAGCCTGCAGTGCAGACACAAGAGATATTTTGTTCTGCTCTTCTTTTTATCCTCTCTCCCGGTGTGTTTTTCGCCTTCATGCTTCCACAGACTTTGGCATACATCTTGAATGCAAAATGAGACAATCCTTTAAACATTGTCATAACAATTGTGTAGGAGTTCTGAAATTTGGGAAACAATGAGTCTTTTAGATATAAGTTGATTTAATAATATTCTCAGTTTTATAATAGGTTAAATTCATGGCAACTATACTGATCCTTCATTTTTCCATCACAGGCTTAGTGAATGTCTATAATATGCAAAGTATAAATTGCTTCCAGAGTGGTATCATAAATGAAATTGCAAATGTTACCATTTTGCCACTATGCATGGCTTACGTTTTATTAATATCATTGACTTTTATTATTTGTAAAATATTTACCAAACAAAATAAATGCTGATGTGTACCACTATTCTGAGCTATCACCATAAAACATATACCAAAAAGATAATCCTCTTGATCCAAGGCCCAGTGTGTGTGTGTGTGTGTGTGTGTGTGTTTTAGTAGTAATAATTGTTTGTACTAAGCGCTCTTTCTGTGTTGAGCCAGTTTCACTTTGGAGCAGCAGTGTATAATTGCAGGAGCACGAAATAGAATGAAAATAGACACCCAGATTAACAAAAAGTTTTCAGTGACAGGTCTGTTGGCCCACATAGGGATTGAACACTGATTTTGGCCTCATCATCACAATTCAACTGAGACAGCCACTAGGAAAAAAAAGTGTAGTCTGAAACGTTGGAAGTGATGAGAAATGTACAAAGAACATAGAATTTTTAAGGATATTAATATAACTAAAGACCTCCATTTAGAAATTAGAATGGTTTTATTAAAGGAAGCATAGAAAAGATTTCCATTAAAGAATGTTAAAATACATATGTGTAGTATTTATATCATTGTCATATTTATAGTATATATGACATATTATTTTTAATAAGGATATGGAATATGTTTCTTTCCTTTTTTAAATTTTTATAGTTAGCTTTGCACAGTGGCAGTATCGTAGCCAATGAGGTTTATCTGAGGCACGATTATTGCTAATTGAAAACTAAATCTTTATATTTTACTTACATAGGCATATTTGTGACTCTGTATATATTTCTTCCATTTTGGGGACTAATGTTATAATAAATACATTACCAGAGCTCATATTTTGTTTATTCTCAACCTTTTTTCTTTCATTACAGTGTATGAACTAAGCAATGGATAAAACTCTAGATGCCGGACAGCACAGCAGAGGGGAAATTAACTTACACACTTCTTCCCTCTCCCATCTCCCTTCCAACTGCTAGTCACTAGTCACCTTTATATTGTGAACGACTTGCAGTTTTGTTGAGGAGTTTAGGCAGGGTACTTGGCAATATTAAGTGGCACTATGGTGACTAGAACAAGCACTAGTCTGTCAAAGTCTATCCTAAGCTGTCCCACAAATTAGTTCCCTTTATACTGGGTGAATCAGTCACCTTCTTTATGCTAGCTTTTTTCAATGTAAAAAAAAGGAATTTACCTAATTTATAATATCTTTTCCAGCCCTTAAATATCAATTCTAAATTTAAAATAGGAAGCTAAAAATTAATTTCTAAAAATTGTTAATAAACTTGTGTTTGTTGAGATTTTACTCTTATCCATTTACACGTTAAGGACTTAAACATATATGATCTCATTTAAACACAAGTAGGAAAACATAGAGGATCACCCTATGTAAGTAGATTTTTCTAGCTTTCTTAGCAAATTGGGAAATGAGAGTTGTTCTGCAAACAACAATCTGACAGCTAATGGCATTTATCTACATTTCTGTGTGTTTATATATTCTTGTCTCTCTTGTTTTTTGTTTATTTAACAATGTCAGTGACTGTGTTTTTTTTTACATGTTCGATGTACAAATAATGACCTGTAGCATAATAAACAATTTGTTGAACTGTTACAGATGAGGGAGAAAGGATGAGAATATTTAAGAATTTTTCTCACGACCACACAGATGGCTGTGATACTTTATTCTCAGGGTCTTAAGCCATTGCATTCTAGTTTTCTGGTCTTCCAATTAATTACCATTATTTACTATGTTGAATTTTTAATCCACAAATAATACTGTAAAAATTCTATCAAATATTCTGGACATTTTTGAGTCATAAAGCCATCTTACCATCTTCTTCCCTTTTGTGTGGAATTTTTGATCATGTGTGTTTCTGATAAAGATTCAGAGACATTCTATACACATGAACATGTTTATCAGTGTATCTTAAAAAATACTAAGCACTGGAGATGCAGTTTAATAAGATCCACTAATATAATAATAATAATGTGTTGGCATTTACTGAACAGTTCTCTGTGCCAGCAACCATTCTGAGTGTTTTGCTTATTGTTCTCATTTAATAATATTGAATATTAATATATAACTATTAGTGTAGATATGATGAAAATACGGTATGCTATATATGCAAATATAATAACAATATACAATAGTACTCTGAAGGTGATATCAAGATCCCAATATTACACGTGAGAAACTGACTTCAGAGAGCTAAAGTGCATAATTAAAGTCAACAATGGTGAGCAGCAGAGCTAGAATTTAAACCCAGGCCCCAAATTTCTACTTAACTAAGTCTACCATGCCCTCTATATGGAGAGTTTTGTGAGAATTATTGCTCTTCAGATTTCCTTAGTCTATTAAATTACAATAAGATAACTTAATAATTGTATAGTTAGATGTGGTACTTTGATTAAGGCACTTTTACAAAGGCAAATAATAATTTCAAGTGAAATTAAATTTGCACACTCAACTTTTTAAAAAATATCTTACAAATGTGAAATTTGCTCACTTATAAATAGTTAACTTGAGAGAGAATTGTCATTTGTAAAATATTGGTCATAAATTTTGTCAAAAGAAACAGTTTTTCTATTTTTTGTTTCCAACTTGAAATTGCCCTTCAATTGATTCATAAATCAATTAATTACCATTGAGAGACCTGAGGGCAGTAGGAAATTGGGTCCAAGTTAAAAAGAAAAAAGAGGCAATTTGTTTTAAGTCTAGAAGTTTAATGTTCAATTGAAGTTTAATCAGAAGTGACCCATTGTTTGAAAAGTAGAACATCAATGTCTTTTTAATTTCACTGTCATTAAATTAGGACTGGAGAAAATCGAGATAACTGATTATTCTCAAATGAAAATTAAGGAAAGATGCTATCAGAAATCAACTAAAGGCTTATTTTCTTTCTTTATATTTTAATTTACAAAGGAAATAGTCTATGTTGGAGGTTGGATAATTTGTTGAAGTGCAGCATAGTATATAGTCTTCAGAGACATTCATTGAGAGACAAACTAAGCCATACATGTTTTATCCACTGGGGCTAAAATAGTGGCTTTCTTTAACAACTATTCATTCAGTTAAATGGAATTTTTGCTTTAGTGAATTGCAGAATTAATTTAGTGCCTTTATTGATTTCCAAATGAATAAATGAAAAGAATGATTAAAATAAATGGATTTAGCTAAAGGAAAACATTGCCCTAAATTACAGATATTCCAGAAATCATTCTTAGCCTTTGAAATTAAATCTATCTGTACTACCTAGAAATACTTAGAAAAATAAAGACTTGCATTTAGCCCTTGGTAAGTAGTAGCAGGAATAGAAATATATACATAATTTATCCAGGGACATCTGACTGTATTAATATGAAGTCATTCATATTGTTGCCAAATGAAATCCCATGGGGTGGGCTACAGGAGAAGAGGGAAGGACAGTTGGGACAGATTTAAACAACCATTCATTTCTAGAATGGTGTCTTTCTTGTTTCTGCACAATTTTACATATTGGGCTTAATATTTGCCAAAAAGATTTTCAAATAACAATGAGTAATACAGTAAGTGATAAAATCTAGATAAACTGCTGTTCCTGGTTTCATTTCCCTGGATGTTTTCACCCAGATTATGAAACATGAGGTCATGACTATAAAGGTACTCTCTTCCTATTCTTAGCCAAAGGACTTTGAAGGGCTATAATATCTCTCTCGTGATTTGACAAATGTATTTGTTTCTTCTTAGCCTGATGTTTAGATTCTTTTGCCCTTAACTTTAAGACCTTTAAATCCCCCATTTCTTTCACAGTTGATTAAATACAGCCCTGAGAAAAGCACTGACTGACTGTTTAACAGAAAGCTTTTCAAGAGGCTAACAGGCTCTGACCTCAAAAAAAATGCTGTTGTTAAATTGACTTGAGGCTTTACCAGAGATACCAGGTTTTATTAATACTAAGACCGCATTAAAGTTTGGATTCCTTATGATTGAGACAATTTCTCCTCCTCACCACCCCAAATTTGAGAATATCATTTTTTCTTTTCCTACCTTGCAATTTATTTGTGTAAGTTCTGCATTCTCAATGATATATAAAATGTAATTTTGTATGTTAATAATTTTATTCATTGTGTTACCATGACGTTGGGTGTGGCACCTCTACCCCAGGGATAGCCAGGATCCACCACTGAGAGCTGAATCACTTACAACAAAATATGTTAGCAGAGTTGGTAAACAGCTAGGGCTCTGAGCCTTCGGAGTGTCTTTCCCTCATCCATAATGACTCTTCCTGGACCCTCCTCCAGGACTTCAGATGATTGGGTGTTAAATAATTATAGAATCATCTATTGGTGTGTCTGATATGCAGAACATCTATCTCCCCAAAGAAAGGAGAAAAGCTAAAGAGAAAAGAGCTCTCAGTTAACCATTTAATGACTTGATGTTATGGTACTAATTCCTTTACTAAACAGTCCAAACTCCATGTGAAAAGAAAGATATCTACTTGCTTACTAGTTAGTGAAATGATCCAAAATATTTTGGAAAGTTATATTTTCATATGTTCTGTCTTAAAAATTGAAATACTATAAAGTAGTGCACAGACTTAAAATTACTGAAGAATGGGCAAGCAAAGATTTTAAATTACAACATTATGCATAGTAGTGTATTTTATTCATGTATGAAGTTTATATGAAATGAATATAAATTTTATTTTTTCTCACCTGAGATGATTCTCAAAAATGTATTAATAAATTCTATACTACATTATAATTTAGCAGGAATAGAAATGCATAATTTATCCAGGGACATCTGACTGTATTAAATATAAAGTCAATCATATGTTTCATTTGGCTATTGTCTATATTATAGACAATGTATTTTAAAATGGTTAAGAGCACAGATAATGCCTGTGATGATTTCCTGGTTTTACTGCTTGGGCAAGATATTCAAACTCACTGTACCTCAGTTTCTTCATCTATAAAATTGGGATAATAATAACATTTACTTCACAGGATTTTTCGAGGGTTAATTGAGCTACTATTACAACGTATTTTAGTATCATTTGCCATTATTCATAATACATAAAATATTTTTTCAATTCATATTATAGAATACAAGGATTGACATAATCTCCCATACATTAGGGTATATCCATCTATAGATATTCTCTTTGGGGAATATCTGTAGATAAACATATACCTTTTACACATCAGTGATTCTCAAGAGATATCCAATATCCCACAATATACTGCACTCACAAAGTAGGCATGCCAGAATCTCTCCCTTTTTTTTTTCCCAAGACAGAGTCTTGCTCCGTCACCCAGGCTGGAAGGCAGTGGCACAATCTCAGCTCACTGCAACCTCCACCTCTGGGGTTCAAGCAATTCTCCTGCCTCATCCTCCTGAGTAGCTGAGATTACAGGTGCAAGCCACCATACCTGGTTAACTTTTGTATTTTTAGAAAAGACCAGGTTTCACCATGTTGGCCAGGCTGGTCTCGAGCTCCTGAACTCATGATCTGCCCGCCTCGGCCTCCCAAAGTGCTGAGATGATAGGCGTGGGCCACCATGCTTGGCCTGGCATGCCAGAATCTCTTAAACAATCTAGATATTTAGTATTTATTTTTGAATGATACTTGGCTTGAAAATATTTAGAAGCTCTAGCTTAAATTATAATACATATTTTATGATCAGATTATTTTTAAGTGTTGATAGCATTGTGACATTCTACCAAGTAGTATTTAGCATATATGTTGAAAACTCTGTTAAGCCTCCTGCCCATCAGAAAATCTGTATTATCTTGACATTTTGCTGTGTAGCTATTATATCTATAGAAAAGTGATTCAGGTTAGTGTTTTGTTTATTGTTTTGAAGTCATGAAACTGCCTACTAACCTTCTAAGGCTATTTATTATTGAAGGAGAAGAATATTTGGATATAGTGTTTTGAATATGAGTGCATGCATAAAACTCAGCTGATCAAGGTTGAAATTTCAGCCCTGACACAAGATACGCAACTATAAAAAGTTAAACAAATTTGCTGAAAATCAATTTTTTTAATTTCTAAAACTGGCATGATGAAAGGGCCTAAAAGATTTAATAAGTACTTCTTATATATTAATTAATTCTTTAGGACAAATGAAATGAATCATAAAATAGGAATTCTGAGATTGACCTAGAATGCCAACTTTAAATTTACCAAGTAAGGAGGTTAGGACAAAACAAGGAAACAACAAAACAGCAATCTACTCTTAATTTATTTCATAAGAGAAGAAATATTTTAATATCAAAAGACAGCTGAAAACACAACTTCAGGAAAAAGGACAGCTCTTTGATTAGAATATATTTAGTTTTATGAAAAAATAACTTTCTGCATTATTATTATCATTCTCATTTTGTTATGCACTGAGCTACGGCACCACCCTATGAATTGGCATTTAATGACCACTGAATTAACTGAGTGAGTTAATTAAGTGAGTCCTATGCTTGCATTAAAATTTTACCAATGAGTAGATGTATTTCATTAGGCAGATTTCTTCACCCTTGTAAGCCTCTTTCCTTAATCTGCATATTGGGAAAAAAAATAAATACCTTTCTGAAAAAAAATTGTTTGATGAATAAACAGTTCTAGACATTATTTTTAAGAATTTTACACATATTATGTACTGAAATCCTTATGATGATTTTATGAGGGATAAAATTATTGTACCCATTTTATAGATGAGAAAACCGAGGCATAGATAATTTAAGCAACTTGCCATAAACCAAGTATTCAATAAATATTGCTAAATCTTTAATAATATTTATTAGTATTGGCCAGGCATGGTGGCTCATATCTGTAATCCCAGCACCTTGGGGGGCCAAGGCAGGAGGATCACTGGAAGTCAGGAGTTCCAGGCCAGCCTGACCATCATGGTGAAGCCTCGTCTCTACTAAAAACACAAAAATCAGCCAGGCGTGTGGCACGCACCTGTAGTCCCAGCGACTCCGGAGGCTGAGGTCAGGAGAATCACTTGAACCCAGGATGCGGTGGGTGCAGTGAGCCCAGATTGCACCACTGCACTCCAGCCTGGGTGACAGAGGGAGACTCTGTCTCAAAAAAAAAAAAAAAAAAAAAAAATATATATATATATATGTATATATAAAAATGTATAACATATATTTATATTATTACATATAAGATTAGGTATGTTATATTATATATTATATAGCATGTTACTTATATATTATAATATATATTATATACATAATTATATATAATACATATTTATATATTACATATAATGTAATATATATTATTATATATAATATGATATATTTTAGTATTATATGTTATTTATAAATAGTCATTTTAATAACAGGAATATTTATCATATATATCATAGATAAGTTTGATATATTATATAAATGATGTTTTATATAATATAAATGTGTCTATATTTTATTACAAGCAATCATATTCAAAATATATACATTTAATATTTATATTTTAGAATTATTGTATGTATTCAACACATCCATTTATTATATTTAATTATAAATATAATAAATATATTATGAATATAAATAAATGTTTAAATAAATCTAAATAAATGTAATAAATAACATTATTATTGCTATCACTATTAAATCAGTAGTACTCACATTTAAAAAATCTACATATATTTACATTATTCTGAATATAAACATGAGGTTTCTAGAGCAGAGATCAGAGTCATTACTTACAGCAATAATTACATTGATTCCTTACATCTCATTTTTTTGTTCTTTCTAGAGTGAGGGAATAAGAGCCAGCTAGACAAGATTGCATGCGATAGTACAATGCAGGAACTCTGAAAATATGAATCTGGGAGTGTATATATGACACAGGATTCCTTCAGTGCCACTTCTCGAGCCGGAAATCTCTGCAATGCAGTGACCTCTGCCTGGGGCCTAGGGACCCCTGGGCTTGCTCCACCTGCTCGACCCAGCAGGCTGCACTCCCTTGTGCCAACTTGGATCCCAGACCCTCTGTGATTCCATGTTCAGTTTGTTGGTTTCTGTACCCCCAATATTGGGGTAATACAAGGGCTCTTGCAGGGTTTGAGGAGGCCCTGCATCCTCAAGTTATTGCCGATGGCTTCTAGCCCTTTCGTAGCTTCTGCTTTTAAGGGATATTGTCTTTGGTTAGGGAGGAGGTGGGATCCCTAAGGTGAATCTGGATCAGTATGGCAGTTGCGGTTCAGCCAATTTTCCCTTGAGTTGCCCAAGCTTCTGGATTAATGTCTGAGTCCACCACAGGGAGAAGAAGAATCTATCCTGGAGTCATGAGGATGGTAGTTCCCATAGGAACTAAAATATCCCCACCTAGCAGAGGAGTTGGGCTTTCAGACATGATTAAAAAGGCATGAGTAAACAAGAGGTCTCCCCAACTACAGCTAAGGCATTGGGAAAAATATCGGGTTAAAGGCTTTCCTGAGATGTCACTCACAGTCATGCTAAGGGAGGAGGGGAGGCCTAGATTGAAGAGGAGAACAGAAATGGTTACTCTGGAGGAAGCCCACCTTCCTTCCTTCGACCTCCAGAATCACCTGGGACTCCTGGATGGTAATGGTGGTCTGAACCATTGGAGCTAGGGAGAGGAGCGCTGGGACCCATTTGGTCCTGCTGGACCATTTGAAAGACTGGCTCTGGACCCGGTGACTTGTGTCTCGGGAACAGTCCACCCTACAGTTGTCCCCATCACAGATTGGACAGGATCGAGGAGGCTTCCTCATGCTGCCTGGGCAGTCCTTCCTAAAGTGCCTTGGCTTGCCACATTTATAGCAGTTACCAGGTGCATCTCAGGGATTCTGGGGTTTGTAAGCCTGCCAGGCGTCTATTAGAGCCTGTGTCTTTTTCTTGCATCTATTTTCCCTCTCTTGGGCCTCCTCCCAACCCTATTCTAAAAGACTAATGTGGCCACTTTCAGAGCACTATCTGGTCCTATGGCCTGTTTCTGTAGCTTCCTCCTGATATAAGGGCCACCTGAGTAATAAACTTGTACTTTAGGATTAAGTGTCCTTCAACTGAATCAGGAGCTAGAGAAGTGTGCTTTACCAAGGCCTCTCTCAGCCCTTCTGGGAAGACAGTGAGATTCTCATCTGATCTCTGGTCTGTCGTGGATAGTTTGGAGTAATTGAGAGCCTTAGTTCTAGTCTTACGTAAGCCCTCCAGTATGCACACCTGAAAGTGTTTCCTCTTCCATTCTCCCATTTCATCATCGGGGACCCGTGTAGGGTCCTCCAATGGTACTGCTGTTCTTCCAATTGGATAAGGCTCATCCCCTTCCTTGGCACTATATGAGATAAAAAACTCATCCCCAAACTTCTCTGCTGCTTGCAGGGCAGCCTCCTTCTCAGCAGTAGTCAGGGTTTGATTCAAAAGTAACATATTGTCCTTTCAGGAAATTTCAAATACTTGAGTTAAATTCTGGAAAGCCTCTATATACCTGTCAGGGTTGTCTGAAAACTTGCCAGGAACCCCCTTAATTTGGCTTAAGTCCTGTAGAGAAAAGGGGACCTGGACTTTAATGGGGACATATTCACAAGGCATCTCTTGTAGGGGCAGGAGTGAGGTCAGGACCTGCCTGAAACGAGGATTTCTAGGATCAGACAAGCTTGAGAGACAACCTGGATAGGGAGAAAGGGGTGGACCAGGAGGAGTAGGACCAAAGGGAACTGATTCCCCTGCTGGAGACATCTCTGCAGTTTGCTTACCTATTCCCTTGGGATTGCCCTTTGCAGCTTATAACCTGACCGAACCCTTGTGCAAAGGAATATAAAGCATTTTTTTCCTCTAGAGTCTGAGAGGCAAAAGAGTTGTAGTGATTCAGGATGCACTTGAGGAGTGCAGGCTGAAGACGGTTGCTTACTCATCTGGAAAGAGGGGAAAAAGCCATCCCTTAATCTCCTTCTTCCTTTTGGAGTGACACAGAATGGAAGGAGAGAGAGAAAAGGTGTTCCTTTTCTTCTCTTTTTTCCTCTATATTACCAGGGCCCCAGCGCCCTTGCAAGTGTTGCCCAGGAATGTGAGTGTGAATTCCACCCATGAAGCGGGAAGGCCTAGTAAGTAGAGATAGTCACACTTACCTACACCGTGCCCTGGCTTTCCGCTGTTGGTAACCTTTGGGTTCCCTATACCTCATCTATACCATGGATGTGCGCGAGTTCTCCACCCATGAAGTGGGAAGACCGAGTCAACAGGGATAGTCATGCTCACCTGTGCTGTGCCCTAGCCTTCTACTGTTGACTGCCTCTGTATCCCTCAGATCTGATTTTCTTGTAGGGCTTCAAACTGAACCTTGGAATAGAATTTGGGACAAAAAGGTGCCTCCGGAGGGTATATGGACCCATTAAATTAGTCCCAAGTGACCCTTGCTAAATTGCAGCCAACAACTGGTGGAGCATCTCCTTCATTGCTTCCCTATCACAAGCAGTATGCTAAAGTGAAGCTGTTGAACCAGATTCTCCTCAGACAAAAAAAGAGAAAGAAAGAAAAGAAGGAAGGAGGGAAGGAAGGAAGGAAGGAGAAGAAAAGAAAGAAGGAAGGAAGGAAGGAAGGAAGAAAAAAAAGAAAGAATGAATCCCAGGAATTGGGGACCTGCACTAACAAGATTGCCTCCCAAAAGGAAAAAAAATAATCCATTGCATAGAAAAGCTTCTTCTAGTATTTGCAGGACTATGTTGATTCCTAACATGGTGGGGAAAAAAACAACTTAAATGCAGAGGAGGGAAGGTGCCTGGGGGAAATAGCCTCTTACTCTATGCTAATGGGTTTTTTCAACAGTGGAGAGAAAACTCTCAATCATTACATTCTCCTTGCTTCTAAGAATAGACAGAAACCACATTGTTCTGAATTACACTCCTGATGACTGAGCCAAGTGCACATTCTACTCAGTTATATTGTCTCTGTGTTTTGCAACAATACCCTTAACATTGTATATAAGAACACATAGGAGTCATAACAGCCATAAAAGAAAGAAAGAGAGAAAATGTGATAGGAAAGACTGGAGGTCCTAGTGCTGACACCCTAATGGACTGTTGGGGACTGAAGCCAGTCCAGGAACCTTCAAGTAATTCCAAGGTGTAGCTTGGGCCAGGACCTTATTCTGATCCCACGTGATGGCTAGACCTCTATGAAGCCAAACTGGATTGGAAAAAAGCCAACATGCCCAGCCCCCCCAGGGGTGATGGAGAATTGACAAAGTCCTCCCCAGCAAGCCTCTCCTCCAAGTCTGAAAAATGGCAGGCACGCTACTCACTCTTAACTGGCTTACAGGGGCGAGAAGTTTTATCTCTTTTTGGAAAAAAAAAAAAAATTGGAATTAAAAAGTCATAGGTTTGCACTTACCCTTCCACCAATCCCAGACGAGCCCCCAGAAATGACATAGGATTCCTTTGGTGCCACTTTGCCAGCCAGAAATCTCTGTGGCTGCTGCAACCTCTACCTGGGACCCCACTTGGGCCCACCAGGCTCACTTCGCCCACTCGACCTGGCAGGCTGCACTCAGGTCGTGCTCGCTTGGATTCCGCCCCTGCCGTGGCTCCACGCTTAGCACGCAGCTGAGCCGGGTGTGCTGCAACCAGCATCCACGTTGGGCGCCAGCGTCAAGATGAGGGGAATGCAATGGCACCCGAAAACTAAGAGATGCCAGCAATCGCAGAGCCCCAAGGGGTGTTACAGCTATAGCTCAGGGAGTCCCGAGGTCTCGGCCCCCAGAAGTTTTGCTGCTCTTTCTCCCATAGTCCACTGCTTGGGAGCATGTTACAAGCCCATTTATTCCTGCCACTCACACATCGGCAGGCAGAAGGGAGTAACACTCAGTGGCTTTTTCACTCCCGCAATTCGGCGAGCAGGAGGGGGTGTGTTACAACTCTCTTGTTCCTGCTGCCTGCAGCTCAGGGAACAGGGGCATGTCACAGCTCTCTTGTTCTTACCAACTGGAACGGGTACGTGTTGCCGCTCTCTTCGTGCCTGCAATTTGGCAGGTTACAGGTTCTTGTCCTGTGACCAAGAGAAATGAGGTATGCGGACACAGGATAGCAAATAAGGAAGAATAGAAGTTTGAGTGAAAGAAGGAAAGTTTTCAGCTGCAAAAGGCGACCTGAAGTGGGTAGCCCTCAGCTGCAAGAGGGGACCCAAAAGCGGGTAAGTCTGTGAGGCTGAGTCTAGGATTTTTATAGGTTTGGAATGAGGAGGCTCTGACCGGAGGTATTTTTGGAAAAGGCAACATTCAGTTGATTAAAAAGCATTATTCGGAAACGACCAGTCAGGAAAGAGTGGGCAAACAGGAATAAAAGCTCTCACTCCGTCACGGATTCTACGTAAAACCGGCAGCTCAGTTTTCAGTCTTTAAACTGTCTTTGGCTTGAAGGTCAGGTTTCACTGGGGACCCGTCCCTGTCTGTCTAGGAATTTGTCTGTCTCCTGCGCTATCATACACATGTCACCATCACCCATTCCCCCTCCTAAGAGAGGGAGAGAAAGTTAATTTTCCTAAGGCAACAAATTCTCCTTAGGAATAAAGGGAAAGGCCTGGGAGTCCTACCCTTTGCAATGTAATGTTACCTATGTTAGGCATTGTTATGAATGTAATATTTCCGTGGTTCTGGGTTTTATACCCCTTTCAAGTGTAAATGCATACCTCCATGTAGGTAATTCTCTAGGTTTCTCCGTCTATTCAGCCATTATTTAATTTCCAAGGCTTCGCCTCTAATAGTTTCTGGTAAAATTTCCTCAGAAAATCCTCCATGCAGAAATACGGATGGCCCTACATTTCCGCGAGTTCTGCATCCACAGATTCAACCACGGTTGGATCTAAAATACTTTAAAAAACACAATAGAACAATACTACAATAAGAAAAATACTATAAATAAAAAAAGTAACTACTATTTACATAGTATTTACAATGTATTAGGTATTATAAGTAATCTAGAGATGAAAAGTATACTAGAGTATGTGTGTAGATTATATGCAAATACTATACCGTTTTATGTAAGGGAGTTGAGCATCTGTGAGTTTTGGTACCCACAGGAGTTCTAGAACAAATTTCCCAAGTATATCAAAGGATAACTCTACCTAAGTAGACACTGGCTGACAGTACAGTACACAGTCACTCAGTAAATTATAGCTACAGAAATTGCTATTATTGAACTCATAGTTTTCTAGATAATAGCTTCTTGACTTTGTTTTAGTTTCCTATTATTGCTCCCACATACTAAAATTTTAAGTTCTTATTTTCATTTGCAATGCCAGAAGAATTAAAGGATAACAATATTATGTATAAATACATTTTTTATAAATTCTTGAAATTTTCTGATATGTATTAACACTTACCAAATTAATAAAATATTTTTCTTTAGAAATAAAATATTTTTCTTTACCTCCCTTTTCTGTAGCTACTAAGAAAGACTTCATTGATTTCATTAATAAAAAGGCATTTATATTTAATACTCATCTAGTTAAGCCTTGGAAAGTGTAGAGAAACCAGAAAGGGAAGTCAAAGAGTTCTGTGTTTCTATTCACTCAACAAGTGCTGTAAAACAGCTCAACAATCACTGAATTGATATATGTGACGAATTTTATCATGAATTTTAAAATCTTAAAACGAACTCTAGTATATTCAGTTTCGTTTCACAGGCTCGAACACTTCTTATTTTTGTTTTGTAATTTCTATAGTGTTCTCTGTATTATCTGGAACTGACTGTCAACCTGGCTTTATCTGAGTACTTGACATGCAGGGTTATGGAGAGTAAGTAGCAGTAGATTGACGATGAAGACGTGAATTCCTATCCAGATTCTGCCACTTACTAGCAGAATCTAGTTTCTGAGTTTCAGTCTTCTCATCCATAAAGCGAAGGTGATTAACAACAGTTTAATAATCTTAAATAGTTGTGACTGTACCTGTATCCCTTATCTCATGTTCCCCATAAATATGGGCACATACTATATATGAATAAAAATTAAAAATTAAAAAACAATGTATATTAAAGCATCACATAAAACCTTAAAACACTCAGTAAATTTTAAGAAATTATGGGATTAAGAAGACAGCAGACAAGATTTTTGTAGTCTTAAACAGATGAGCAGGAGAGCAGATAAAAGTTACCAATACGTGGAATAAAACAGAAGACATAACGTAGATCCCATTAAAAAGGTGATAAGAAGATGTTGCGAATAATTTAAAAACAATATATTGCACAATTTAGATGAAATAGACAAATTATTTGAAAAACAGAACTTAATTGAAACTGACCTAAAAAGAAGGGCGAGAAAGATCTCTTTAGGATAATAGAAATGTCCCATAGAAAGGTTGTTTTACTTTGAGGTATAATTTATACATAAAAAATGCATAAGTCTTAAGTTTTAAGTTAGATATCTTTTGACAGTTGTATATCCGTGTACACACCATCCAAATCTAGAAAACCGAATTTATTTGTAGCTAACCCATAACTATTTAGTTAATACAGCTTTTATTTGTGCCTTACCTAAAGGTTCTTTTATAAATGTAAAACACTTCCATTTTATAGTTAGTCCTGAATAGAGGCGAAGGAAGGCAAATGTCTGAACTGGAATTAAAATCTTGAGGTCTGCTCTTAGAAGCACTCTTCCAAGCTTTAGTTCAGAAATCTTATTGAAGGCATGGGGATTATAGTGTGTTAATTGGTGGATCCTAAAGTGATCCTAGAACCTGTGAATGTGAACTTATATGGAAAAAGGATATGTGCAAATCAAATTAAATTATGGATCTTGAGATAACTGGGTGGGCTCAAAATCCTATGACAAGTGTTTCTCTAACAGAGAGAAGAGATGACAGATAGAGGAGGAGGTCATGTGAAGAACAAAGCAGTACACAGCCACAGCTAAAGGATATTTACAGCCACCAGAATCTGGAAGAGTCAAGGAAGGAATCTCATAAAGCCTCAGGGAATGAATAGAGGGGTGCAGAGCCATTGGTGATATCAATATGGATAGCAAAACAAAAATGTTCCTGAGTTCTCATAAGCTGATGGTTTTTTTTTGTTTTTTGGGGTTTTTTGTTTGTTTTTGAGGCATAAACTAAAGGGTATCTAGGCTTCAGAGAACTCTCTTGAGGTGTAAGTGAAAAAAAAAACACAATGAATATTATTATTATTTTTTCTTCCTGATGTGAAATCATGCTGCACTGGGCACTTGTACTGTGTTAGGTACAAACAAGTTGTTTGCCTCTTCCTCTTCTTTTGCTGGAAATAAACAAACAAAAACAAAACAGAATTCTCAAGAAAGTTAAAGGGAGAGGACGTAAAAAGAGATCTCTCTGTGACTTATATGTAGAGTTAATAATAAACTCTGTATAGTTAGTGCTACGAGATCTTAGAATTTCTGGGGCTGATAAATAGGATCTTGGACGTGACCTCAGTCATTTTTTTAAATCAGCTTATTAATACAACCAACCTTTCCAGAGTTCCTCCTCATTTTCCTGATCTTTATGCCAGACATTCCTAAATGGATTCTTCTTTTTAGAATAACAGCACAGATTTGGAAGCATTAACGAATACTAATCACTTATTTTACTGCATGGAATATTTAATATTTATTAAGAAAGCTTAATAGCTTGGCGATATCTATTCACTCAATTTTTTACCTTCAAAATATTAATTAAAGGCATTCATTATAAGATGCCTTAATTTGGGAAATACTCTGCTAAGTGAACCTTTTATTATTTCTTTGTAGTTGTCCTTTAGCTTTTCCAACCTCCTGATCTGACTAAAAAGTGCGATGTAACAAAAAATTACATAAACATAAATTATTTAGCTAATGATAGATGGTATGTATAATAGATAGGATAAGTACACATTCAGTGATTAAGGCCAAAGATATCAGAGATTAGCTTGAAGAAAGCGTAAAATATGAATACTGCATCAAATGGATGTATTTTATTGGCATATAAGAACTTTAAGACTGAAAACATATCTGGATTAATTGAAATGATTCACATTTTTAAGATTGGCATTATAATTAATTACCCCCACCTCGAAAGTACTTTACAAGAAATAGCAAAATGTTTAGGAAGCACAGACACATATATGTACACACTGACACACAGAGTTGATTTCTAGCATCGAGTTTCTAACAACTATTTTGTGACATTGTACAATTATTAATCATTTGTTTTTTTCTTGTTTTACTTTGTATATTTGGGTAGAATTAACATATCTAATATCTCTTCCAAGTCTAAAATAAGGATACTAAATCAATCTATATGGAAGTACAGAAGTGCCTTGAATATTTTGAATAAAGCTAATGCTAGGACCTGAAAAGTGTAATATAAAAATGAGTGTATTCAGAAAACAATGTGCTAATATTGTTCCACATTTGACCCTTGGATAGTTACAGTTCTGTTTAAACTCCACATTACCTCAGGTCTATTTTATTTTGAATAGTGATGAGAATGTCATGTTTCAAAAATTATGGGTGTTATTACCTTTTTCCTCAGTTATTACCTTTTTCCTCAGTCCAGCATATTATGAATGTCAGTGCCATTCAAAGCTTGCTTGCAAGTGTTTTAATTTCATATATTAAATTTAAATATTGATGTGTATGCCTTCTGATTGCAGAAAAGAGAATATTGCAATGCGAGAAGTGCACATGGGACTTTTCAGATTTAATTTTATTTAGTCTAAGCAAGGAGTTTTAGATGATATCATTTAAACCGTGTGTAGTGTCTTTGCTGCATGTTGAGAGTAGATAGATGAAAGCTTGCAGGAAATTGGAACAAAAGGTGGGGAAGTGATCTTTGTTAACATAAACACACAGAATCTTGGGATATTAATCACTTTGGCCATAGAGAGGTTTCCTGATATAGGAATGAAAGTGTGGGCTGTAGCCTCAAATAAACCTGGGTTTGAACCCGAGGTCTACCATTTATTCACGGTATGATCTTGGGCTAGCGCTGAAACTCACTGGTTCTCATTTGTAAGGAGGGAGTAATAATAGTTTCTGCCTGATAGGTATGTCTGTTGATTAAACGAGGTGACATATGGAGAGTACTTATCCCAGTGCTGATACATGGAAAGCACTATAGTTATTCTATTCATCTCAGGCCATGTATCTTTGAGTGCCAACTAAAGAGAAGGCATTGATTTTGTTCATTTAATCGCTACTAACCCTGTGTGACAAAATGTTTTAAATTATTGTTTCTGAAAAACATGCAAAAGGGTTCATTTTGGTGTGGTTGTGACTTGAAGTTTAGTTAACTCACTCTAGCCTAGAATGTAATTACACATGCCCCTGGAATATTTTCTTCTCCTCCATGTATGTGCTAATACTGAATTTCACCGTATTTACATCCCACCCTCATTTCAATGTCTTTGTTTCTATTGGTTCAACTACTTACAGTGGTTTTTCTGGGTAACTTTATTGAACTCTGAATTCCTTTTCCTGAAGACTATGACTCATTAATTTATCCCTCATATTTTCTGTATTTTTAATACAAATACTCTTCTCTTCTGGGTACTTTCTCTAGCATTAAAAATATGTCCATGTCAATGTTATCTTAAACACAGTGAGTACACTTTTTGTTGATTCTTTAACTTTCTTTAGCTAGTAATCTATTTTTAACTTTTCAAGATAATCCTAATTTCTAGAAAGAATAGTGTAGTTCATAGCTGATGTCTCACTTCTCCTCATATTTACTCCTCACCTGATTTTATTCTGTATCCTGTTCTCGCAACTCCGCAGAATCTTCTCTGACAAAAGAAACCAGGTATCTCCGAAATGCTCCTAGCTCTAAGGCATAATTTTCATCTTAATCTTATTGTATTTCCTTGCTTTCTTTTCTGTATTGATTATTTATTCCCATTCTCTACTTTTTGACTCCCATGGAATAACAGTTACATGCTTCTCCATACACTTTTCTGACAATTCCATCTATAACATCTTCATGAGTTTTGCTTTTATCTTTCCACCTCTTAAGTATTGATGCCACTCAGAGATCTTACCACTTAGAGATCTGTTCTACACTCAGTATATTCTAAGTCTACATGTGTTTCACGTTACATTTTAACTACCATGTAAATGTTTCTCAAATTATTGTTATATCTCCAGTTCAGAATTTGGTCTTGAACTTCAGACCAATATAGTCACACTCCATCTAGATGATTAGATGATTCTTTGAATGTCCCACAAACATTTCACCTCAAATATTTAAGATTTACTGCCCTAAATTCTCACATTCCTATAATTGCTAAATTAATTAAATATTAATATATTTATTCTATCAAACAAGATGGAACATAACAAGTTGATGTGTCTGATCATTTTAATTTATAAATATTCTGTGATGGATATAATTTATAAATATTTAATTTATAAATATTCTGTGATAGATCAGGAGAATGAACTCCAGCAATCAACAGAAACCTTAAGGCAATTTAGAGTCCTTTTTAATCTTTAAAGAAAATCCAATAAACACTTGAAAAACAAAATCGATAAAGAGTTTTAAATGTTTCTTTTTTGATTTGTCGCAGGGTCCAAGTTTTCTCTCCGAGGCCCTTTTTTCTACACGAGCAACAAAAATTGAAGAAATGGATCCGTCTTTCAACCTTCATGAAACCATTACTAAGGTAGGGGAGAAATGCATTCATAAATAGGTGGGAAATATTTGTTCTTCTTTATTGGTAGATGGAGTAAAGGAACATAACCAATCAAGAGCAATCCGTATATTTTCATTTGTAGAATATATGAGAAAGGATTTTAGTATATCCTATTATTTTACTAAGGAATAAATAATTCGTTCAAGATCATACAAACCCATAACTGATCATTTGTATTATAAATCAATTTTTAATAAAACAATGAGTTTTTTCCCTTAATCTGAAAGTAGAGCTGTATAATAATCTCAAATATACCTCTTCACTTTAGATTATGGGGAAATACAAAATGGACCTTTGCATTTTTCTGTCTTCATTAGTGTGTTTAAATAGTTAAGGTATTTGTTTATGATAATTTTTAGTTGCAGAAAAAAAGGCTACTTTTTAAAATGAAAAAGACTGCATTTATAATAAGAAAGTCTTTTACTGAATGGCAATCATACTTATATTTTTAACATACAGGTGTCCCCCAACTTGTAATGGTTCAACTTTCTATTTTTTGACTTTATTGTGGTTCAAAAACACTATGCATTTAGTAGAAATCCTACATCAATCCTACATCCTACATCCATACAACCATTTGGTTCTTCACTTTCAGTGCCGTATTCGACAAATTACATGAGATATTCAAGACTATTTTCTATAAAATAGGCTTTGTGTTAGATTTTGTCCAGTTGTAGGCTAATGTAAGTGTCTGAGCATATTTAAGATAGGCTGGGCGAAGATACGATGTTCAGTAGGTTATTTGTATTAAATTCATTTTCAACACGTATTTTCAACTTATCTTGGACATAACCCCATCATAAGTTGTGAAATGTGTGTATTTTTCTAGCAATGAGTTAATTATATAAAGAAAACTAAATTTTACAGTATGGAGCAAATCAGTTTAATGTTCCTGACATCACATGGCATCATATGGATTTTTACATTTACCAATTATTTAACCTGTCATCACCTGCCTTTTGGGGATAGACTTTATAGAGAATATTGACATTTTAGTACCATTAAAATAATCTCTCTATGTATATATATATATGAATTATTTATATTTTTATATTTATATACGGATTATTTACATATATATACTTTCTTGAAAGATTGAATCATTCTGAAATCTTAGTGAAACTTTATGTAGTTGTTTTTTACTTTTAAGAAGAGGAAATATGGTAAAGCGAACTGAGTGAGTGTCAATAGAATGAGCTCGGAATACAAAGACTAGAGCCTGTGTCTGTCTTTGACCCTGAAGAGCTATGTGAATTAATTTTTTTCCAAACCTTTAAAATAAGAGGAGTTTGCATTACATTTTACTTAAAATTATTCTAAGCTCAAAATATCTAAATCTTAGCTATACATTTATTATGTTTGGCAAAATCACCTAACAGGAAGCCTATCCCAGTTCTTTATTTAGTTTTTAGTATCTCCCTCCTTTGATCATTTTTTTTTGTATATAGCAGGATGGAAGTGCACCCAAAACACCTCCTTAGTATTCAAAATCTTAGCTGTATTTCTAATACTTGGAGATTTTATATATATATGTATATATATATACACACACACATATATATTATATATGTACATATATACACACACACATACACACATATAAGCATGCATTAATGAATATATAGTTTAATGAATTCATATATATTCATAAACATATATGATATATTTCTAATACTTGGAGATTTTATATATATATGTGTACATGCAGACACACATAGACACACAAACATTCATGAATGGATATATATTTTTATGAATTCATATACATTCCTATACATATATATATATATTTAAATGAATTCAAATACAATGAATATATATATTCGTTCACATATTCTAGACACTCGGAGTCTACATTTATTTATTTTTAAGCAAAGCATTAGAGAATTTTAGGGCAATGAAATGGTAATATTTTCTCCATTTTTTTCCTGCTTTTGTGGGAATCGGTAAAATCAAGGATTTTTGTGGAAGGGATAATTTGAGGCAATGTTGACATGAGACATAGAATGAAATGATGGTGTCTAGCATCAGAAATCCTCAGCCAGAGAAAATGCTAGGCTTTTCAATTCAGAGGTATAAACATATACTGATTCTCGATGCCTGAAGTCTTGGCCACACTTAAGAATTTCAACTCCTGGGAACATGTAGGGAAGCAAGGACTCGTCAGAAATGGAGTACAGGGGCACAGAACACATCCCGAACATATGCAATTGTTCTTTTTTAATTAGAGTGAAACAGACAGAAAATTAGCAGCCGTTAGAGAGAAGATAACAAATTTGTTCACAGATATTGGAATATATTTTACGTGTGTTTTCCAATATGTTTGATGAGTGAACAGATAGTTATTAACCCATTAAGTGGATGTTGGAAAGAATTATATGTCCAAGAGAAGATAAAACCTGCTTAGGTTCAGAAGCAAGAGTTCCGTGAGGTTTTTTTATGATGACATATAACTTACCCAGTGTTGATTCTGTTTCCTCAATCATCATGTCTACTTGCACTCATGTTGGAAACATTGATCAAGGAATGAAATTGTGCTTCACAAGTTCAGTCTTATTTCACCAATAGCAGAACTGAGAAACCATAAAATGAAGTAATTAATAGATACTTCATTTTAATGTCAAATTTTATCAACAGAAAAATGAAATATATAGAGGGGTTGAATAGAGCACATGAGCAGGACATATGGAGCATGGGTTTTAGTTCTATCTTGGCTACAAAATTGTTATTCTATTTAGTAGAACTTTGTTTTATTTTCTACGACAAAAAGGAGTACACTCATAATGCCCTTCCTCGCTAGGATTCTGTGAGGTTGAAATAGATGATGTATACATTTTCTCTAGAAATGAAGTATGTATTTAATTAAGTATTACTATTAACTCATTAAAAAAAAATAGTATTAAAATCTTTCAAATAGGCCCTTATCTGCATTTTCTGAATTTTGTTTTTACTATAAAATATATATATGGATAATATAGATATAAAAACATAACCAAACTAATTTTAAATGCTAAGAGTACACTAAGTTAGTGTGTACAAATAGAATATAAATTTTAATTCGTGAAGAGTTGAGGCCTTTAGAATACTTTTTTCACTAAGGATAAATGGTATTTTTATCAACGTATCACAACATATCACAGGTATGGTATGCTTCTATTCTGAATAATAGTGTGATATATAAATAACATTCAGTTTTGAAATTTAAAAACCCATCTAGGTATACATTCTCAGTTATCAATTATGACAAAATCAATTTTCACAAAAATATGGAAAACACTTGGTAAAATTATGAAGCACAATTATTACTAGTATTATGTCAATATTAAAGCATTTTCAAGAAACTAGAAGTAATTGAAATTCTGAAGATACTACTTTTAATTTCTCCCAATAAAAGTTTGTATTTGATATAGCATCGTAGCACAATCACATATTTTATATTACCTAATTAATTAAATATAATAAATATGTATATCCCATATAAATATGTGATACAACTATTATCCTCTTCCAATGAGTAACTCTTTTTCTTCTAGACTTTGCTATAGATTACAAGTATGATTTCATGCCAAATTAAATTTTAATTTCTACATATTAGGAAGTTAATTTATAAACAGGGTTTTGCTGAATGTAAACAATATTTTATTTTATTTTATCATTTGTATAAATTTATGGGGTAGAAGTGCAATTTTGTTACATGAACAGATCTCATAGTGGTTTGGTTGGGGCATTTAGAGTATCTCCCAAGTGACATACATTAAGCAATAAAATAAATAAACCATATTCATACCTGGGATGTGAACTGTGAGTCCTTGAAAGTAGCTTTCCACTGTTTTCCTGTAGTTCTTTTTTTTTTTTACAAACTTTGAATTTGTCTTGGCACTTGTCTTTTTGATACAAAGCATGAAACCTAAGAAAGTAACGAATGAGGCTCAGTATTGATGCCAATAGGTGTAATTCATCATGGCTTCAATGACAGTGAGGTGGTACAGTATAAAGTTGCTGAAGGGCAATACATGCTGCATCAGTGTTGAAGATGTTTTTCTTATCTCCTGTAATTACATTAAAATTATCATTGAAACCAAACTAATTCCTTCATTGACTAAACCTAAACATGAATTAAATGCCAATGGAAATCCTAGGTGCTTGATCCTTTAATAAGTGAATAAAAATGGCCATGTATTCGTGTTTTTAAATAGGCTTATTTCTCCTTCCACACCTAGGAATTTTCTAGTTATGTTTCTAAAGTTTCAACATTTATCTCCTAAATTGTTATTAGCCATCTATGCATTCTAATAATCTACTATAGTCCCAACATTCAGCAAGACACTTGGAATACCAAAATGGTTACTACACAGGAGAGATCTAAGAGAATAAACAAGGTAAATAAATCATTTTAATAAATTATATCATATTAAAAGAGATGATAGTAATGTGGACAAAATATGGGAAGAAAGAAGATGGAGCTTTTTCCTCTGATATGGTTTGGGTCTGTGTCCCCACCTAAATCTCACGTCAAATTGTAATTCCCAGGTGTTGCAGGAGGGACCTAGTGGGAGGTGGTTGAATCATGGGGACAGACTTCCGCCTTGTTGTTCTCATGATAGTGAATGAGTTCTCACAATATCTGATGGTTTAAAAGTGTGTGGCACTTCCCCCTTCTGTCTCTGTCTCTCTCTCTCGCTCTCTCTCTCTCTCTTCTACTCCCTCGTGGTAAGATACACTTGCTTCCCCTTCACCTTATGCCACGATTGTAAGTTTCCTGAGGCCTTCTAGCCATGCTTCCTGTACAGCCTGTGGAACTGTCACCAGAGAGGTGACATTTGAAGAATTTAAGGAATTTCAACTTGATCTTAATGTCAATGAGTTTCTTTTGACGGTGCTTTAAAGACCAGGTTGTTGATAAGAGTGTGTGAAAAATAATTACACATATTTTGGAAAACAGAGACAGATTTGTGAGACAGTTTTCAGATTGAAGGATAGGATGTATGATATAGGAGACATGAAATGGAGTGAAGAGTCAAAGATAATTTTAATAGTTCTATCTTAAGAAAAGTTGATATTATTTCATAATTATTAATTCAATTAGGGGCTAGTTTGGAGAAAGCGATGATGACTTTACATTGGATATGTGGAGTTTTGTAGTGCTATAGAGCACCTAGTCAGATACATCAAGGAGGCTGTTGAATATGAGGCTGTAGCTCAGAAAGAAGTAGGGTCTAGAAATCCACTGTCATGTATAGTAACCACTAGTCACATGTGGATTTAAATGAAAAATAATTAGATTAAATAAAAGTTCAATTTCTCGGTGGCATTAGCCATAATTCACATGCTTAGTGATCATGTATGATAGTGGCTACTGTATTTGGCAGCACAGGTTACAGAAAACATCCATCATGGCTGATAATGTAGATGATGTTACCTTAGCAACATTGGTCCAGATGAGGAAGAGTAAAATGAGACAGGCTAAAAGACCCAGGATAGAGCGGTTCATGTAATCCTCAAGAAAGAAATATTATAAGGAGAAAATGTTCAAAAGAGTATTCACCCAATCAACTGCTCACTCATTATAACTTTTGAACCAATTTTTTTGGAATTCTTGTTTTCCACTTCATTTATGCCCAATCCTTAGATCTTTGCTATTCTCAGTAAAAAGCTCCACCTGGCTTGTTCCTCATTACTTCAGTCTACTTTTAACAGATGCAATATCCTGTATTTATTTTATGTTTTTGGACTTAATATATTTTATTATCACTTTCTTGCTAAAATTTTGTCCCTAATAAATACTCAATTAATGATCATTGGTAACTTGTATTAAAACAAATGAAACAAAATACTGTAGCTACATTTAGAAGAAAAAGACTTTAAAAATCAAATGTGAATATAGGGCACCTGGAGTGCCAGAAGAAGTTCTATCTATTATATTATGGGATAGGTAGTACCTTTCATCTGGCACCTCAAATGCTCTATAGTATGTATAAAAATCTCTGAATATGAATGGTACATCTAGTGAAACAAAAATGCCCTGATCTATGTGGTACCATGGAAACCAGCAAATGACCTAATTCTGCTTGTAAGTTTCCTCAAGAAATATCAGTTTATTTGTCCTTTCATTGCTTTTCTCATGTTCAGAGAAAAAAATTCCTTATTTTTCAATGGCATAGGATATATAAGATTAATGATATAGGGCTTTCAAAAGTTCCTGTTTACATATTACAAAAACAGGAAGAGATGAATATACATTTCTTCCTGTTTTTGTAATATGTAAACAGGATCTCTGAGTAAAATTATTTGGGTATTACAATATGACAAAGAAAAAGTAGTAGGAATAATATGGTATTGATTTCCATTATATATGTGAAGAAAGTGTCACAGTGATACTAAGTTTCAGAATAAGAAAATATTTGTGTAAAGCCTGGAAATCAAGGTAATTTTTATAGAGTTTAAATTCTAGCAATGGAGTTATATTTTCCCTTACTTTATAGCTATACATTTTAACTCAGTTTTGCAGTGGTGTGAATAAAGATTAATGGTGGGGTCATCAATGATTTAAAAATTTAAATAATTTTAATTGTTAACCATTTCTGTAATTATTAATTCCATTTGACTGTCAGTCATCCTTTAGAGTCAATTAACTTTGGTCTCTTTGATTAATAGATTTATATTTGCTAACATACTATTTTAAATACATGACTTGCAAAGTATAAATCTGAATTATTTAAAAATGTCATGCTTAAAACATGTTTGTATCAGTTGTTATAATATTCTTAAGATTCTTGGAGCATGGTAACTGAAAACTTAAAATGATCTTCTCATTTTATAACTATAGAATAAAGAGGCAGACTAAACTGTAGAATAAATTATCTTGAGATGCCATTCTAAGCTATAGATTTTCAAACTGTATCTCAGTAGCGTTTCATAAAGTAGAAGAAAAAGAAAGATCCCAAATACCTTTTATTTAGTTTTTGAGTTTCAAAAATGTTAATCAGGCTAATAGAATTCCTGGTACGGTACATGTTTTTTAAATTCTTAGAAAACCTGGCTATAATTTTTCATCTGAATGAGCAAATCTATCTTCCAGGTATGTCTAATGTTGATAAATTGTTTGAATAAAATATGAAAATATTGTATTCTATTTAAGAAAACAAGTTTAAGAATATTCTAATCTGGGTGTTTGTACATTTGAGGTAATTCTGAAGATAATGAATTTAGAGCTTTTAAAAAAATTCAATTTTTTCTGCTATATCAAATTATTGTTACTAGATGCAAAATGTCTCCATAGAGATTTGTACTCTTAGTTTTCATGACATGAGCTAAAACAAAAAAATCCCAAATATGTATTTTCAATGCGAAGATTGTACTTTGTAATAAAGACTGTTGGTTGGAGCTACTCAAGGGAGATAATAGTATATTAAAACCAACCCCTTACACTTTGAAGAGGAAATAATATAGGTGTGTGTATTTTCCTCATAAGTGCATAATTAAACTTAATATCTTCATTTACTGAAATTGGAGATTGTGCCAACTGTATTTTCTCTTGCCTAGAGAGGTTTGGTTTATTCTTTTTGATTATACTGAACAAATATAATTTGTAAAGACATGCCTTATACTATCAGTTTCTCTTTTGTCTTTTTGTTTTTATTACTCAAAAGTGAATTATTACACAATATGTGATTGTCAAAATTTGACTCAATTTTTAAACAGAAGTTAATCATCAAAGTAAATACTTCACAAATTCGTGAAAAGCTACCATATATTAAGTGTTATTAACACTTATTAAGATAGGAAAAGAAGGCTGCTATTCTTTGATCATACTTTTAAAAATCTTATATAAAGACTGATTTCGACATGTATTTGTTACAGAATCTAAATATATTACATGCATAAATCAGAATGGGAAGTTCTTTCATCACTTATAATTAGTGTGACAATTTTTTAAGGGCACAATAAAACTATTTTAATATGTTTTCATGTTTAATTCAGGAAGTGATAGTCTCATTCCATAAAGTAACGTTTTTGGTGATAGTTGAGTTTTGTATGCTCTAAATATAAGTCCTTCTTATTTTAGGGATCTGTCAATAAGTTGAAAGTGAATTTCGAATTTTGATGTTAATTTCTGCATTTTTTCCTCACTTTGAAGAGGAGACTCTACCTTTCCATATCATTCTTGAATAATACCATTCTCAAGGTGCTGTAGAAGTACAGAGACAAAGGGCAGAATACTGAACGCATAACAGAATAACTCTAGGTCGACAGATCAAATATCCCTCCAAAAATGTGTTTAAACAAACTTTCTGTATAATAAAAAGATTTAAAAGCTCCAGACAATATGTACTTAAAAAAATCAAATGTAACACAACATACCAGAAGAATCTGGGAAAGTTTTGGGACCTGTTATGACAGTTTAATGTAGATATTAAAGAGTCCTGGAGAGAGTACTTACTGCCCCATGGAAAACTATAATAAAAGGTTCCCCTACATGCACACACATATGCACATACACACACATATGATATGGGCTAATTAATGGCACCGATTTTCAGTGCTAATCACACTAATCAATCTTAGTGTTGATCCTCGGAAAATCCTAAATTGTGTGTGTGTGTGTGTGTGTGTGTGTGTGTGTGTGTGTGTGCGCGTGTGCGCCCTCTTGGTAGACCTCTGCACATAATGACCCTGAGAGTCACTCATTGTCAATATATCACCCTAGACTGCCACTACCAATTGATTGGATTTGACAGATGAGAAAAACCCATTTGCTAAATATGGATCTAAAATGCTCATCAGTTATATCTTTTACCTTTAAAGAGGTGGGTTACCCTTAGAAACTTCAAGGAATCGGCGGGGCACGGTGGCTCATGCTTGTAATCCCAGAATTTTGGGAGGCCGAGCCGGGCAGATCACCTGAGGTCAGGAGTTCGAGACCAGCCTGGCCAATATGAATATGGTGAAACCTTGTCTCTACTAAAAATACAAAAAGTAGCCAGATGTGGTGGCAGATGCCTGTAATCCCAGTACATGGGAAGCTGAGGCAGGAGAATCGCTTGAACCTGGGAGGCGGAGGTTGCAGTGAGCCAAGATTGCACCACTACACTCCGACCTTGGTGACAGAGCAAGACTCCATCTAAAAAAAAAAAAAAAAAAGAGAAAAACTTCTAGGAATCACTGATTTAAGAAACCCCACTGATGTGAGGAGCTCTGTAAGCATGTGTACTAGCTAATACACAACTGATTTTTTTGGATAGTAATTTACATTCAAAATATGAGGCACTGTAAAAAATATATAATATTTTAAGACACAGTTTTTTCCCGTCATTTAAGGGTTAATATTCTTTTCAATGCCAGAAACATTTGAATGCATGCCTCTGTATATAGCAACATATTTAAATATTTGATTTAATTCATCCCAAGAACTTCATGTTGAAAATATTTTGTTGAGAACAAGTGGTCATTAATTCATTTACACTTATCACTATTTCTCCATTTCAACATTTGATCCAGTTTTTAACCAATAACCCGTAATTGCCAATGTAATGAAATAAGCATACAGATATTGTGACACTATGCACTTTAAACATTCTTCAACTTTGCTGTCTGCATTTACTCGTGCCCCAATTTGATTTCTCATATTCCAGTCTGAGATATGTTTGTCAATGTTTGATATATGGCATGGCTATCAGTGATTGGTCTACCAAATAAAAGTCTCAAATTTTTATTTCAGCCATAGTTTAGAAGAGCTTCTCTGAAGCCTAAAATTTCTCTTTGTCATACATAGACAAAAGCAAAGATGTTGATACATGATTTAACAGTTGCTATTGTTTGGTTTGTTTGACTCCTACAAACCTCATGTTGAAATCAATGCCCAATGTTGGAGGTGGGGCTTCATGAGAGGTGTTTGGATCATGGAGACGGATCCCTCATAAATGGCTTGATACCATTCTCAAAGAAATAAATGAGTTCCCACTAGAGTTGGTTGTTAACAATAGCGTGGCACCTCCCCAGCCCCCTCTTGCTCTCTTGCTTGCTCTCACCATGAGATCTCTGCACATACCATCTGCCCTTTGCCTTCTTCCATGAGTGGAAGCAGCCTGAAGCTCTCACCAGAAGCAGACGCTGGTGCCATGATTCTTGTACAGTCTGCAAAACCGCAAGCCAAATAAATAGTATATTTTTATTTTCTTTATAAATTTTACTCAGACTCCAGTACTTCCTTGTAGCAAAACAGACTAAGACAGCAATTAAATACACACTTTTGGTTAGGTGCTGGAAATGCTAGTAATAATGGACTTTATGGACTTTGGAATTGAAATATCAGAGATGCATATTTAGGGACCTATGGAGATATTACATTAGTTGCTATATGTCTCAGTTATTAACATCAAATTTAATATCTAAAGAATGGAGGAAGGGATAAAATAAATGTGTGACATTTGGAATAATTTTAAAAAGAGCAATATGTACTAGATAATTTAAGAATATGTGACAAACATGGAAAAAGGTTTGTAAAATACATGAATGAACAAAGCATTTGAACAATTAGTGTGTTGTTATTACCTTGAATCATAACAAATTTTATCTAAATTCAATAAATAAACATCAATCACAACTCCTGAATGCCAATCAGTTTATATGCCGTAGAGATATTTATTCGATCCACGTAACTGACTGATTTCCACAGCAAAGGAAATAAAAGAGGGATTCTGTGATTCCTGTTCTCCTTTTCTTATCCACTTATTTCTTCAGAGAAGATTCAGATAGAAGACTCAGATGCTCTTACTAAAATGGTACACTATTCATTTTATTCACATCCTTCAGAGGGCCCTAGGGACAACCATGCTGCCACTTCTGGGGATTTTCCTGATGTCAGTGAGTTCATTATGAAATCAACCTGTTTGACTCCAAGTTTCATTCAGAAAATATGGTCACAGTGCCTAGACCTTGTGTCTTAAGTTTTAAGAGTTGGCCCAAGATGACTGTATTCTCTCAATTGGCAACATGGATTGCACAGGTATAACTTCTTTTGGTACTAGTTATTAGGATCTAAATGCACATGCTTTTTATATAGCTACTATTATGATTAAATTCAAAATATTTTACTTTAAAAATAAATTATATAACTATTTTCCAGAAACCAAAACAGATTAAAACATACATCATTTGGAAAATCTGAACAAGTATAAGCCTTTAGGGATATTTATACATTTTTATTTTCCTAAAGACTCCATCAAAACAAATCCCATAACTGAAAATAATGATAAAATATTGACTCTGCCATTGTCCAACACTTAGGCAGCTTTGTAATGAATTGTAGTTGTTCTTGTGTGTACTTTACTTCCTTTAGTAGATTATAGTTTCTGTAGTGAAATTTATCCCTTCTTGTCCATCTTTATATGTCCCAACATGCCTAACAGTGACTTTCACTGATCAGTCATATTAATGACTTGTGATATGTTTTACTATATAAGTGGAATCTCTTCCTTTGAAGATCTCCTGATTGGCAGGTGCTTTGTCCCCTTTTCAGTGACGCCATAAAGCATCATGTTTGCCCTAATGTTGCTGGGGTTGACAGTCACAGTTAAGTAACAGGAATTAAGCCCTTCAGGGAGCGTCTCTAGCAAACAGGTGTACCTGTTAACTAATTACTTCACTTGTTCATACTGGCTTATCTACTGAACTAGCTTCTGCCCACAGCAGTTTTTTTTTCAAAAGTGTTATTCTTTTTTTTTTTTGAGACGGAGTCTCGCTCTGTTGCCCAGGCTGGAATGCAGTGGCGCGATATCGGCTCACTGCAAGCTCCACCTCCCGGGTTCACACCATTCTCCTGCCTCAGCCTCCCGAGTAGCTGGGACTACAGGCGCCTGCCACCATGCCTGGCTAATTTTTTGTATTTTTAGTAGAGACGGGGTTTCTCCGTGTTAGCCAGGATGGTCTCGATTTCCTGACCTCGTGATCCGCCCGCCTCGGCCTCCCAAAGTGCTGGGATTACAGACGTGAGTGTTATTCTTAAACATAATCTATTTTTAAGTATACAGAGAATAGGGAACACTTTTGTGGTTGATACACTAAATTTTCTCCACACCTTTAACTTACTTTTTTATTTTAAAAAAAATCACTTATTGGATATGTTTAAACTCCTCTCAGTTTAAAATCCTGAATAGGAACATTTTCTACGGTTACAGTGGGTATTTTAACTCCCCCCACCAACCCCAGTTTGGAAGAATAAAGCTAAGAAAGACCAAGAAATTATGGTTCATTGTATCTGCTTGTAGAGTTTAGTAATCTTGGCTAATCCTTACTCTGTGGAAGGAAGGTATGAAGACAGTTGGATATGCCAGAATGGATACACTAAGAGACTGGGAACATGGGACTGAGTAGTTAGTGCATGAACTAGAGATTGAAGAGAATCTTAGAAAGCAGAGCTGCTTCAGAGTGGAAAATTTAAAAACATGACTTGTATGTTGGATGACTTGAATAAATAATAAAAGTATTTTATAACAAAGAAAGGTCATTGCTTTTTTGTAAGAATGTGAACTTCATTAAACCTCTCTAGATTACATTTTCTCTTTCAGTTAAATAGTAGGATTCATTCTTCCTGTGGATTACCCATAGATGCACAACAAAGAATAATTAATATACTATTAATAAGAGAAAGGTGACAGGCCACAAATGATGTAGAAAAGTGATTTAAGCATGAGAGACAATGCCACTTATATTAATTTATCAGCACCCTTAATTGTGAAGAAGTGTCAGTATTCATTGGTGTTTTATCCCCTCATGTTACAAATTCAAATGAGGAGAAAAGAACTAATATTTATTGATGATATATGTGTTCTCACTTTATCCTCATAATAATCCTACGAAGATAATATTTTTATTCTCCTTGTACAGAGAGGACAACTGAGTTACTTTGTTTCTTTGAAACTAAGTGAGATATGCATAGATTACAAATGATTGATTCTGATTCCCAGGAAGCATCATTATTTTACTCCACAATGCCTTTTTCATAAATATTTATTTACAGGATATAGAAAAACTCTCTTTATTCACAATAGCATTAACTGTCTTACCCATCATTCATTTGAAGAATATATTTATTCTGTCACACAATCAATATTTGATACACATGAGTGTATATGCATACCATGTTCTAATTAATGATAATGCAATGTTTAACAAGAGATGTATATGAGTTTTGATATAAAAAAATTTAAAATCTTATGGAAAATGCAGACAACCAGGAAAATTACAGTATGGTTTAATTTATGTCCCAATAAGCATTACAAAGTCTCTTAAGTAGGAACAGAGAGAGCCAATACATAGATGCATCACTAAATTGTCTATTTCACTAGGCAACTGCTTTCTCAATTCCTAGCAAATGACTGAGAAGTCCTATGAAAGTCAGGGGTAAAAAATGGGATTCATTTATCTGTTGGCTCCTGTACCTCATTGCTCAAATGTTCAAACATGACCCTTTTCTGACTTCATCTTCTATTTCTTGTTTCCTCTTACCTCATGACTAGCTTTCTCTAGACACTCTCCCTTTGAATATATATGTGGCTCACTCCCAGGCTTCTGGCAGGTCTCCATTTAAACGCCACTTTTTCTCCCAAGCCTTTCCTGGAGATGCTTTATAGAGTAGCACCCTTCCTCATCCCTACCTTCTCATTCAACTTTTTCTTCAAAGGTCTTGATTTTTGTAAATTGTAAAATTATTGTTTATTTTTTCCTTTCTCCCTCTTCTCTCTTTCTTTTCTTTCCCTTTTTCCTTCCTTCAGTATGTTTTTTGTCTTGCTTCCACTAGAATATAAGTTCCTTGAGGGCAGGAACTAGGTCTGTTTGTTTCCAAGTTTTAATTTCAGAGGCTGGGTCATAGTTGGTGCTCAGTAATTATTTGTTGAACAAATCACTAAAGAGCAATTTAAAGCATAGCACTGGAATAAACAAAAACAATGTGATTGCTTCCTCTCAATGCAAGTCTAATCTACTCCACCTGTGATTTATTGACCATTTCGCATAAAAGTAAACATGAGGCAACATGTCATTTCCTCACTAGTTTCACATTTGTCTTCTCAGAATATGTGCACGTACATTCTGATTCCATACCCAACATACACACTCTCTTCTCAGGCTAAAATTTTCCTACTTATAACTATTTTGTAGATTATTAAAAATTACAAATTAAGTAAGAAAGGATGAAAATAAATATTATTCCTATAACAAATCAAATTTAAGCATAAAAAGTACACTTGTTTTTCATGATTCAAATGCCAGGTATATTAGTTACCAATACATACCATTAAAAATGAAACTATATGCTATAATTTTTTATTGAAAAATGCATCATGTGCACAAAAGAAAGTATACGACATATTTACGTATTAGAGAATGATCACAAACTGAATTGCCATATGACCACAATCCAGGTAAAGAAACAAAACAATTTTTCAATCTAATTTATTGAGATTTCCATTCTTCCTCAATGGTTATGCAATAAAACTACACTACATATCAAGATGATGTAGATGTATAAGCTTGTTTCTGGGCTCTTGATCCTATTCCCCAGTCTATTTGTTCATCTGTGTATGAACACAATACGTTTTAGACACAGAATTTTAAAATAAGACATTTTATCTGATAGTTTGTTGGTTCCTTATGTAATTCCTCTTTAAAAATATCTTGAGTATTCTTGTCCTTCACATTTCCATATAAATGTAAAAATTAGCTTGTCAAATTCCACAAAAGCCTTGCTGAGATATTTATTTGAATTAAAATAAATACATAGTTGTCCAATAAATACTTGCTTGATCCAGTGCTGTTGATTTTTCACATTACTAGCATCAAATGAAGTGATTTGCAATAGCAAAGTAAACCATTGAAAATCCTAGTTTTACAGTTGTTTAGTGCTGAAAATATCCTTATAAGTCATCCTTTAAACAATTCATTTTATAGATAATTAACTGCAACTTACAGCAGTGAAGATCAAGACTACAGAAGCTATGTAGCTGAAATAAGACTCAGGCGAAGCTGTATTTTTTTCTTCAATACCTTCCATTTGCAGAACAAAATTTTCACTCAGAACCTCTATATGTCCATGAATGTAATAATGAACAAGATAAGAAACTATATTTTCACAGTGTTTCACTATATCATACTGCCTCACATCCCCAGACTCAAAAACTACACAGAGCAAATCTTTACTAAATACATTCGAAGTGCTGGACACAACATTGGTTGAAGATAATATGGTAGTAAACAAAAGAGGAATGACTATCTTCCTCATGGGGCTGACACTCCACAGGAAGTAGATATCACAAAAATATATGTATAAATACAAACTATGCTAAGGCTTTGAAGGAAAGTTTAGAGTAACAGTGGAATATGACCAAGGCTGTGGGGAGTCCTACCTAGTCTGGGACATCTGGAAAATTTTTCCTGGGGGGCATTTTAAATTTTTCTCTAAAGTGCATATAAGAATTATCTAGTTACAGAGGGAGAAGAAAAAGAGTCAAGCAGAGAAATCTGTATGACTGAGGTCTCTGAGGCAAGAGAGAGCACAGCCTATTCTAAGAAATGAAAGAAGGCCATGTCACTGGAAACCAGAGAACAAGGTAATGGTGGTATAAGTCAGACAAGAGGTAGGTGGGAGTTAGTTGATAACACAGGACCTCATTATGCATCAGATAGTTTGAGATAGAAAGCAACTTTCCAAGACAGTGTAAAAGGGTTCTAAAAACCAATAAATTGGGGGTTTCAAAAGTCAATATTCATATTCTTTAAAGTAGATAATGATGACTGACTCTATTGATTTTCACTTGGCAGTAAACAGCATCAGACAGTAGAGCTACTCATCTAAGTAATAATTGGTTCAGTGGTCTGACAATGATTAGATTAAAATAGTAGGAGAAACATGTGAAGATAATCCAGTATAAAATAAGTAGTTTTTGTCAATTTGTAAAACCTTAAACTAGAAATCTAGCTTAAAATTAATTCATATGTAATTATAAATGGAAATATAAACTATTTAAGTCTCCATCTTTGTCTTTTTCAACTTTGCTTTAGTTCATTTCAAATTTTTATGTATAGCTTTTAAACTAACATTTCTGTCACCAATTATGGAACTCAGATATTTTAAAGACTTATTTTCAGTATGCCAATATATTTAAAAGTGACATTTTACTTTTAAATATTATAATTAATATTTAAACAATAAGAACATATTCCTACATATTCAAAATAATATCATTACACATAACAGAATTACTACCAATTCCTCAATATTATCTAATATCTATTTTAAATTAAAATGTACCCATTGTCTTCCATATCACTTATGTGGATGGTTTATCCAAATCCAGATACAATTTGGGACAACACATTGCATTTGGTTAAGCCTCTGCATGTAGTCATTTTTTTCTTTTTTATGACAGCAATCTGTTGAAGAGACCAGGCTAATTGTCTTGTCGTTAGTTTTCCCTTTGGGATTTATGGTGTCAGTTAGCCTATTCCTCTAACTCTATGATGTTCTATTAACTGGAAGTTAGAGTTAAAGATATGGTTACAGTAATATTAAGCATTTTTGGCTAGAATACAACATAGATGATGTATATGCCATATTGCCTTCCATCGGAGACACATCTTACCTGGTTGCCAGATCATCAGTGGATTTCAAGACTGACCACTTAATGAGGTATGATATCTGATCTACCTTTCTTGTATAGTTTCCCCTTGTTTTCAGAAAATCATAGCTCTGGTATGTCTTTATCCAACCAAGTGTTAAATTCCCCATTATAATAGTCAGGAAAGAGTAGATAATGCTGCAGTAACAAGGAGTTCAAAAATCTCAATAACTTACAGTAACAAAAAAATTCTTACTCATTCAAAATCTGTAAGTTTCCACTTCATGATGACTCAGAACTATATATCTATATGAACACACTCTTTACCAGATCCAAGGCAGAGCAAGAGCGAAATGGACAAGGATGCAGTGGTTCTTAAATGTTTCAGCCTATAAATGACACATCTTGCTCCTATTCATATGCCATTCACCAAAGCGAGTCATATGGCCGTGCCTAACTTCAAAGGATAGAAAAATGCATCCTACTGTATATTCCTAACAGAGAAGAGGCAGAAGTCACATCTGCTATCCGTTTATCTAGCTAGTAGTTTTAGTGGTAATTGACGATTTTTGCCAGAATTACTAGTATGGGTTTGTTATTTATTTAACATTCAGTGGGTACATGTGCAGGTTTGTTACCTGGGTATATTGTCTTTTTATTAAAAAAATACAGAAATGTATATTTATTTAAGTTGCTAGTTGAGAGTTTTCCTCATTAAAATATAGACGCATGTAATCTTCTTTCAGACCGTAACTACTGCATTCAGATTATTCTCTCATATTTCTCTTGGTGACAATTAAGTCCAATTAGAATATCTGATTACAGAATTTACTATACTTTAATTTTCAAGAGTCTCTTAGATAGAGGACTGGAAACTACAACCATGAATCGTTTGTAAAGACTGAGATCTAATGGGCAGTTTTTGGTTGATATATTTGCTACTTAAGCTTCAGCAGGAAGCACAACTTACTGAGAAGCACAATGATTTCAGGTAATGTTTGTGAAGTGCTTTACACCTGGAGCCCTGTATAAACCTAAGAACTATCTGAGTAAGACGAGCCTTTGCAGCCATTAGATTAGTGTCCACAGAGGACTTCTTTGATGGTTACTAAGGCATTATGGCAAAAAGAAAGTCTCTAGCTAGCCACTCTCATTTCTTGCGCTTGTTAGTTCTCTGTATTTATTGTCTATGGGTTTCCCTTAGAGCAATCAGAGGCAAAGCAATTACTTTACAAGGTTGATTTGGTCTAGATCTGGTGTACCCCCAGTAGAGCTTTGTAATAATATTCAACACCAAGTGGTGAGCAGTAAAGCCATGTTTTGTCTTTCCATTCCGTCTCGTGCCAGCTTGTCATATCCCAGTTCACATGACTGGAGATTTAGCATATTTGCTTTAGGTATGTTTCTGAAAATAGTACAATTGGACCCTTGGGGTGGGGGAGCAAATAAACTACAAACATTTATAACAAGTTCCACTTTATATTCACTTCACTTTCCTTGTGTTATTGAGAACACATGGCAGTTTCTCTTATTTCACTGTTTTCCTTTGGTTTTCTCATCTGTAAGAAATGGGCATAAAGTGCAGACATAACAGGATCTTTAAGGAGAATTTATTAAATAATTAAGTTAAATAATATATTGTATATAAAATTTATGGCGTAAAAACTATTTTTGAAAACTGGTTATAATTCATATTTAAAATACACAAACTAAATGACAATTTGGAACTATAGTAACCCTGTTGGTAGTGATTCAAGTGAAGCATTTTGAAATTCAGATAATTTTCTTTTCTTTTTTTTTGCTTTCTTCCCTATTTTAATGACTGTTGAATTATAAAGGATACTTTAATTTTGAATATGTGCCAATGTCACATACATTTCAGACTTTTCTACTTGGCCAGCAAATGCTTCCAGAGCGTTCAGCTTCAACTGGCTCTTTTAATTTTATTCTCAGATATTTATTCCAATCCATGTGTACTCCAGAGAAATTATGTTAGATCAGACATGTTCTATTTTTAAAATATTATTGCTAAACCTTATTGCATCTCATGAAAACAGTGTAGCTTAAAAAGGTATTATTTTCCTCCTTATAAATCCCAACTCCAAAGATAATAAGGTTGAGCTTTGCTTTTTCTGTAAGAAGAATCAAATACTTTGCCTGGGGTCATTTGTCTTCTGTCTTCATACCTTCAGTTGTCCCTTTTGTAGACTAGTTACAAGTATTTAGTTCAGAAATAAAAAATTAAGTGTTTTTAATGCTGGTGAATACATCTGTCCTGCCAAAGGAAGTTGCTATTGGCTACAGAGATAATTCTTTTGGCAGAAGCTTAATTCTTATTGTTTGCCTATAATTACTGACTTGGATGCCTGTGAGAACAAGATAATTTATTTTAAAAATCTACAGATGGACCACAACTGCAGATGTGGCATCAGCAATTTATTTCATAATATTTTAACTCAGTGTACTCTGTTCTGCAACCTCATTATTATATCTCTTCAATCCAAGACTGCTCATTATTCTTTATAATACAGTTTTGTGAGAGAAAAAAGATAAAGAACACATAAAATAGTCTCACATTTCAGAGGAAGTTCCATATTCCAAGACTCCACTGGCATTATCAGAGACCTTCAATGAAGAAAGACTCTTTCCTGGCCTTCTGATACTTGCCAAGCTCTTAACTGTCCCATAAGTGTCTCTGGAAAAAAAAATTGTTGGCATATGTTTTATTCTGCTTGGGCTACCATAACAAAACACCACAGACCAGGTGGCTTAGGCAATATAAATTAATTTTCTCACAATTCTGGAGGCGGGGAAGTTCAAGGTGCCAGGAGGGTTGGTATCTGGTGAAAGTCTCCCCCTGGGTTGCAGATGGCTGCCTCCTCATCGAGTGCTCATGTGGCCTTTCCTCAGTGCACATGGATAGAGACAGAGAGAGACTGCAAGCTCTCTGGTATCTCCTCTTTTAAGTACAGTAATCTCATCAGATCTTGGCTCCAGCCTTATTACCTTACTTAACTTTAATTACTTCCTTAGAGGTCCCGGACCATCTCCAAATATAGGCACACTGGTGGTTAGGATTTCAACATATGAATTTTAGATTCCATCCATAACAGTGTGCTTGGCACCTAAATTTTAGATTTTCATATTTACTATTCATATCAACACACGAGTTTTATATCTTTAACTCTAAAATAAAGAAAAAAAGTTCTGTTTATATACCATGGTACAATTTGGCAGTTTTTAAAAAGTTAAACATAAGCTTATTCTATGACCCAACAATTCCACTCCTAGGAATCAACACAACTCAAAATGTTCATAGCAGCATTATTCAGAAGAACCCCACACCAAAAAAAAAAAAAAAAAATCAGATTTCTATCAATTGTGCATGTAGATAAATAAAATGTGGTATATCCATGCAAATAATAAAAAGAATAAAATACTGACACATGCTTCAACATGGATGAACTTCAAAAACATTATGCTAAGTGAAAGAAACCAGATGCAAAAGTTACATATTGAATGTTTGGATTTGTATGAAGTGTCCAGAAATGACAAATTTATAGAGACAGAAAGCAGAGGTTGTCCAAGACTAGGTTTGGGGGACAGTGAGTCTTTCACAGTATTGATTGCAAATGGAACTCAAAGGAATTTTTTTAGGGGATGGGAGAGGTTTGATGGAAATACTCTATAGCTGGATTGTGGAGTAGGATGCACAACTCTTTAAATTTACTTAAAATCATGAAATAGTATACATGCAATGGATGAATTTTATAGTGTATAACTATACCTCAATAAAGCTTTTAAAATACTAACACTCATATAAAATATGTCTCCCTGCATCATTTCAGTACTGTCAAAGTGAAGTTCTTGCCAGTTTCCATTAAGATTCAGTCCTATTCTTCCCTGAAGTGATGATTGGTTTCTGGAACAAATTTCATTGTTGTCTATAACTCCTGCTTTAAGGGAAGACACCTACTCTCTGTTACTTTAGAGGATGTTTTCTCATTCATCCAAACTTATATTTCTTAGTATTTCTTTACATGAAACATTTTACTTTTCTCTTATTAAAGATACTTGACATCCAGATCATCTGTCAAATGTACTAGGAAAGGAAGCATTTAGGGTGTTATAACATGGTATTACACAAACTGCCTCACCATTCTTTGCACTCAGCAAATCTTGGATTCAAATCCTAGCTCTCCTTCATGCTGAATGATATTATCGAAGTTACATAACTTCTCTGAGTTTATCTCCTCATCTTTGAAATGTGGATGACATCATGAGGATTGTTGGGAATACACACAAAAAATATTAGTATAACTTGTTATTACAATGTCTACAGCATTGTTTATATAGCTTATGAGTATTAAAAGTGTTTTCTTTTTTAATCCCTGAAAAAAATTTTTTAGTATTGTGTATAATTCGTGTATTTTACCAATTCAAATTTACATTGCCTTTTGCTTAATGGGATTTCTCTGAATAATTGAAGAAAATTATTAAATCAGTAACAAATTATAGTGACATAATGAACAACAAAACTGTTATTTTGAATATAATGAGCACATCAAAATAACTTTTCAAGGGTATTGTAAGAAGGCAGATCATGTCAATTTTTTTGTGGTATGATCTCGGTCTTTTTACTCTATGTTATGAGCTTGAATGAACCTATAGTATTTAATGATTAAATGATACAATCTACTAACATGAGCTTTGGTAAGAAGTGACTGGCTGGTTTCACTCTAATTCATTTTAGAGAGGTTCTTATCACAGCTAATCCAGAGAAAAAGAGAGTTCAGCGTATTCCTATTATTTAAAGATAGGACAGCAGCAGTCACTTGAAATTTATAGGAACAACAACATAACAGAAGTAGGGATCCAGATATTGTTAAGAGTTTATATAAGTCCTTCACCACAACCCACTAAATTTTTTAAGGTATGAAATTATTTTTATCCCTTCAATAATGGAGACTAACCTTGACATAACATATATATTTGAAATGTTTCTTATCCATTTCTTAGCATTTTGCTAAGGCTTTGTAATTTGTGCAGGGTTTTATTTATCACACACTTAATTTTGTATCAAATATTAAATATGAAGGGTCATGTAACTGCACAACCAATGTGTGCCAGTCATTTTCTGGCCATTTAAAAATGCCTTTTACAAAGCAAAGCAGAGAAGCAAACGAAAATGAAAGAAAAGCTTGCTCTTGAGAAGCAAAATTTCTTTCTGAATTTGCTCATGTGCAGAGCAGTGTTTGCTCATAACATAAAAGCCCCATTCTTTTTTATTAAAGTGCATGGTACACGAGCAGACACAGTGAAAGGAGATACTGTACATCAAATTTCTATGTGGTGCTAGCTTGTCTTTTGTAAACAATCTATTCAGTAACAAAATGAAGATAATTCTGTTAACTTCTCTTATACCTAAGAGCATTTTGAAAGAGTTAACTATTTTCAGTGAGTTCCCACTCTCATGAGCAGTAAAGCATAGATCTCTAGTATCCCCTTTTCAGACATCAACATGGTCTTTATTTGTATAGGGAGGCAGTGAAGGTAAAAGCAGATGCCAGGATGAATGAAATGTTTAAGACATATTTATTTTGCATGAGTTTAAATCAAGGAGGGAGAATTTTAAAGATGTGTTAGCAACAACTCTCCCCTCACCCCACCAAATACAAATTCCATATGGGAGGCTTGAACTGTTAAAATGTGCCATAGTAATAATATATCCTGCTTAGGACTGTTTATTTTCTCTTTTTTTTTTTTTTTTTGAGATGGAGTCTTGCTCTGTCGCCCAGACTGGAGTGCAGTGGCCCGATCTCGGCTCACTGCAAGCTCCACCTCTGGGGTTCACCCCATTCTCCTGCCTCAGCCTCCCGAGTAGCTGGGACTACAGGAGCCCCCCACCACGCCCCGCTAATTTTTTGTATTTTTAGTAGAGACGGGGTTTCACCGTGTTAGCCACGATGGTCTCGATCTCCTGACCTCGTGATCCGCCCGCCTCGGCCTCCCAAAGTGCTGAGGACTGTTTATTTTCAAAATGAAAATAAGAATCATCTGTAAACTATGACTTTATATTTGATTGTAAAGATACAATAGGCAGTTGATCCTTGAACTATACAGGGGTTAGAGGAACTGACTAACCATGGGGTTGAAAATCCACACATAACTTTTGACTCTCCAAAAACTTAACTACTTAGTAGCCTGCTGTTAACTGGAAGCCTTACTGTAAACATAAACGGGATTGACACATATTTTGTATGTTATATGTATTATACACTGTATTCTTACAATAAAGCAAGCTAGAGAAAAGAAAATGCTATTTAGAAAATCTTATAAATAATATAAAATATATTTACTTTTCATTAAATTGAAGTCACATCTGTGTCATCTCCACACTGAGTAGGCTAAGGAGGAGGAGGAAGAGAAGGGGCTGGTCTTGTATCTTAGTGATGGCAGAGTTCGCCTATGTGGAGGAGATGGAAGGGGAGGAAGGAAGGCAGAAAAAAATCGGTGTAACTTTACAGAAATACACAGTAATTTCTGACTTTTTTGCTAATCCTTCTTCCACCATTTTCTTTAGTTTCAAGGCTCATATCATAGAAGGGTCTATGTCATAAAAGGAATCAAAAGCAGTCTCAAATAATTAAAACCCTACTGCTAGATTTTCTAATGTTAATTTGTTTTCTGGAACTGCTTCTTCTCTATCTTCTTCCTCTTCATCTGGCACTGGTTTGGAAGCACTGATTTCCATCAAGTCTTCTGTTCATTCCTGTGGTGTGATGTCTATGAGTTTTTGCATTTCTCCAAGACCTGTATTTGTAAGCCCTTCACTCCCCCAGCCCCCACCACCTTTTTGTTTGCCATATCTACAATCTCTTTCATGATTTCCTTGATTGGCTCTGTCATAAATTCCATGAAGTTATGCACAACATCTAGACTCAGTGTTCCACAGGAATTTATTGTTTCAGGCTTGATGACTTTCATGGCTTTTTTTTCTATAACAACAACTGTTGTTATAGATTGAATCCTCGAAGGTGTAATCTCACAAGACTTTCATGAGGTTCTCTCTTTGGGGTTTTCCTTTCCATAGAGTACTGTGTATAATGAGCCTTAAAATTTCTTAAGACTCCCTGATGTAGAAGCTGAATTAGAGATGTTGTGTTTGGGGTCAACAACTTTGGTGTTGAACTCATGGGGTTCTGGGTGACCAGACACATAGTACAATATCAAAAGAACTTTAAAAGGCAGTCCCTGATTGACAAGTTACTTCCTCACTTCAGGGACAGAGCATTGACGAAACCAATTCAGAAAAAGAGTTTTTATTGTTCATAGGCTGATTGTTGTACAATCAAAAGACTGACTGACCCCTGGATTTTATCATTTCCTTTCAAGTCTAGGGGTTAGCAGCTTTATTGATAAGTGTAGTTCTGATCATAAACCTGACTGCATTTGCATAAAACAGTACAGTTAGCGTATCGTTTATTTCCTTATATTCTGGTGTTGCTTCTCTTTCTTACTAGTAAGTGTTTTTGTGGCATTTTCTTTTTCTAGAATGAGACACGTTTGTCTGCTTTAAAAAACTGTTCAAGCGGGTAGCTTTTCTTCTCAATGATTTTCTTGATTTTCTTGATGGCATCTAGGAGTTCATCTGCAGAAGCAGCTTCTCTTGTTATCTTGACATATTTTAAGCCTAACTTTTTTCTAAAACTATTAAACAGTCCTTTGCTGGCATCAAATTCTCCAGCTTTAGATCTTTAAACTTCTTTTTGCTTTAAGTTGTCATACATTGACTTTGCTTTATCTCAAATCATATTAGTCTTATAGGTATGCCTTTCTTATAGCAATCCTGCACCTACATAAAATCGCATTTTCAATACAAGATAAAAAGGTGTTTCACAAAAATCGCGATTGGCATAGCTGTAAGTGCAGCTGCGGGCGTAGCTGTAGCGATAGCTTCACAGATTTATTTTCTTTTTTTTACAGTAGTCCTTATGCTGGTTTCATTTATTTGTAAATGGCGGGCAAATGAAGCCACAGACTTCATTGTGTGATACATATCAAGAAATTCAACAACAAAATGTCATGACTTTTCTGTGTTTCTTGGGAGCACTTTCATCCTGGCATTACCAGGGGACCTGTGTATAGGCCCCTTGGTGTTATTTAAGGTCTCTGATATTGCATTACATAGAATGAAAGTACAGAAAAGTGCAAGATATCTTTTTTTCTTTGCTGTGATATGCAATTTACTGGAGAGATGAATTGTTCGTGTGACTACGATGAGTGTCACACTGAGCTCACTCCAGTAACAAGTGGTAACTACAAAATTATTACAGTAGGATAGTATGAATTATAGTTAATTTTATGTAGTTATGATTTAATAATGCGTCTTTACATTTATTAACATTTTTCTCAACTGTAAATGATGCCATGTAGTCTTTGCATTTGTGAGTAAATTTTTATAAAATTTTACTTTTTATTCTTATAAAATTTGTGTATCTTTGGTGGTGTATATTTGTGAATATTTGGTGGTACTATATGGTAAAATAGGTGAGTATCTACACATATTTCATGTATTATTCACACGCATAACTTTTTCTTAATTTTCTTGCTATTTCTAAGCTATGTAGTTCATAGGCAAGTTTTTTCAAATTATTGGAAATCTCTAAGAAAGTTTTCCAATATATTTAGCTGGAGTTTGCCAAACAATGCATTATTATTATAATGTGTTTGTGTTTTTCTTCCTAAATAGTGAAGAACACACATGCATTCAGAGTCTTGGAATGCGTGGTATGCACTCTGTGATTGCTGAAATAAAGTGCTTTTGAAAATCCTAGAAAGTCACTGTTGAAAATCACAGAAACATTCATCAGCAAGAGAGATTTCCTGTTACCCCAACAATATGTAGCAGTACTTTGGAGTTAAGTATTATGTAACAAAGGACACTGCACTTGTACTTAAAAAAAATAATAAAATAAAATAAAATAAAATAACTTGAAGTATATCAAAGTATCAGATCAGGTTGTCATATTGCTTTAGACTACCGTTACTTTCCCATTTTCTATTCTCACAGTATGGCAGATGCATGCTATAGATGTTGGAATTTACACTTGGCTCCCTGTGGAAGGAAAATTAATATAAAAAGAAAAAAGTAATATGCCCTTTGTGCATCTTACATGGCTTGCTGCTAGCATTTTTATGTCAGTTTGAAGGGACTGTAGAAATTGCCCATTTAACTCCCGAATTTTCCATATAAGGTGGCTGAGTTACAGAGTTTTCAAGTGGCTTATCTAATGTCCTTTGGCTAAAGTCTCAAAGCTAGTTAATACTATAGCAGAGTTGCAACTTCCAAAATGCCAAACTTAAGTCTAGTATGCTATTAACTATGCAGTATGCTATGCCTCTCTCAGCCTAAATATTGGATAACGAAATTTGTTTTAGTGGTAATAAACCATCTCAGGGTTTGAGAGAGACAGATATAGTCCCACTATTCAAATACGTATGAGTTGAAACTCAGAGACATTTGTCTCAGAATTATTTACGATTAAAAAGAATCACATATTTGTTTAATATCTAATTCTATATAAAATTATCTTTCAGTTGAAATGAAAGAACTTTTCTTTGGTAAGTAGAACTTTCAATTTAACTAAGATCTAATTGTTTATGCTTTGAACCTTCTGAGGATGAATAGTCCTAAAAACAGTCATATGCTTCTTGAGAATTCACTGTCAGGAATTTTTCTAATCTCTCAATTCAAAAGAAATATTTAGACAAATCTTCACCAACCCAAAATATATAGTCTGATATCCAATTTTTACCAACCATATAACACTACATTTAGAAAGTATTTTTTTTAACAAAGATAATATCTCTCTAGAGAACTACTAAGTGGAATATGCCTAGCTGGAAATTCAAGCTCTTTCCTCAAAGCTTTCCAGAGGAAGAAAGCTAAAAGCTTAGTAGTCTGGTGTGTGTGTGTATGTGTGTGTGTGTGTGTGTGTGTGTGTGTGTGTGTGTGTGTGTGCGCGCGCGCGCACGCGCGCGGGGGATGGGGGGGTAACCAAATTCATTAACTATCACTCTTAAATTAATCAAAATTATTCTCCTGAAAGCAAATTTTTTGCTGGATCAGGCCTATAACCTGGCTTTGTGTCAGATAACTAGAATTAATGCCTTGAATGAATACATCTTCTGGCCACCATCATGGCCATTATAATTGAGCACCTACGATGCGCCATATATTGGACGTAGAAACTTCATGTATCACTTCTATTTAACCTTCCAAATAGCCTTGAGAAATGAGTGTAAGAAAACATACTTACATGTAAGAAAACTAAAGGATCTATATGGTTAAGTAATTTTGTTTAGGTTGCCCAAACTAGTATTTAAAGGTGACTTCAGTAAATTAGTAATAAAATGCCAGATATTTTTCCCTCCAAGAGTCAAGCTGTCTCTGGTTTCATCATTCTAAGTTCACTAGAATTTCAGGATTCTAAGTACTTGTTAAGAACATTGCTTGTATGAATACACTATTAATATAACTATTTAAGTGAATAAATAAAAGTGAAGTCTTAAAAAACTAATTCGAAGGTTTAATCACTATAATTTATGTTCTAAAATCCACTATAGGTCTCCAAATACAAGATAAGTATCAGGGACGTTAAATGTAAAACAACTTTTTATTTTTGTAAAAATCATTTTTTATTGATTATTTACTTATTTTTTAGAATAAAGGTATTAAAATAAAATGTCAGGATTTCATCTGAACAGAAGAAAATTTCTACTTGTTTGCTAATTGAGGCTTGGATAAAATGAGAAACTTACAAGCATGTTGGAAAAAAATACTCACTTTACTGTTTTACTGTTTTTTTTTTTTTTTTTTGAGAGGGAGTCTCGCTCTGTCCCCCGGGCTGGAGTGCAATGGCACGATCTGGGCTCACTGCAAGCTCTGCCTCCCAGGTTCACGCCATTCTCCTGCCTCAGCCTCCCGAGTAGCTGGGACTACAGGTGCCTGCCAACACGCCCGGCTAATTTTTTGTATTTTTAGTAGAGATGGGGTTTAACCGTGTTAGCCAGGATGGTCTTGATCTCCTGACCTCGTGATCCCCCCGTCTCAGCCTCCCAAAGTGCTAGGATTACAGGCGTGAGCCACCGCGCCTGGCCTCATTTTACTGGTTTTAATTAGCACTATAGAATTTTCTTTTTTACCAGTGTTGCCAGGTTACAATCTCTGCCAATGAACTTAATCTAATATGTATGTGAGAAGGAAAAAAGAATATGTATATATATATAATATATACATATATATGCATACACATATTTTTAAACTTATTTTTAAAGATAAAATTTGTGATTCTGTGGTAGAAAATGACTGATCATAATCATTTCATTATTCTAGATTCTGAAATTACTCTCTCTAGTTGGATTGCTAGATTGAACAAAATTAGCATTTTATCATGTCACTATAACCTCAGAGATGTTTTTCACATATGCATTTCACACTTGCTGCAGTTGCTATGGATTATTTAATCTACATGCAATGGTTGCTATGGGTTATGGTACCCAAATGACAGGGCCCACAATATAGTCTTTTCAGATTTTCAGAGGACTTCCTCAAATTTAACTAATCACTCTACAGAAAATAATGTCTAGCTTAGTGGAATATCATCTGATAAATTTATGTACTGGTCATTAAGATTGATATATTATTTTTAGATTGAAACTCTGATACTACCTTGAAGGGCTTTTTTTTTCTGTTCAGCAGAGATTGAGGTTAGCTAATATTGAGGACTAGAAAAATTTTTGATAGTTTAATGGGTAAAATATGCAACAGGGTAGAAATTGAATATGATAGCTTTTCTGCTTCTTTCCAAAACAAGGAACAGCAATCAGTTCTCCTAACTCAGAAATGCTTCATATGGTTTCATAATTGATTCAGATATATATTGTTCCTCAAATCCAGAAATGTACGTATATGTATGTATAGCCACTAGAAAATGTATGAGTATATCCAAACAATCTTAATTTTGAAGGTTCGTTGTAATTTGAACTGAACAGAATATTATTATTATCTAAAGTTGTACATCTGCCTTCATTTAGTTTCAAAATTATCAAAACGATGTTTCCCAGAGTATCCCACAAATAATTATTCTTAGTAGGTCTTATAATTTGTATTATTCTACTTCTCCAAAGATACTAGGTACACACACACACACGCACACGCACACACACACAGAGTTGTATTTGCTATATTCTGCATTTTCTGCGTTTACATGCTAAGGCTAAAGAGTGTGAATTTTAATGCTCTGGACCCCACAGTCTTGAATTCTAGGCCATCTGTTTATTAACCATGTAACTACGAGAAATTTAGTTAAACTCTTTGTTGCTTTGTCTGTAAATTAGTGATAATAATACCTATCAAATAGGATTGTTGTGAAGATCATATGCCTCACATATAGCAAAAACTCAATACATGTTAGTGTTATATATTTATTGATATTTATTACCAAAGCCTTTAATATTGTTATGTCTTTATTTGAATTTCATGTGAATACAAAGGGCAAAATGGGCACACTGATACTCCCCTGTTACTATAGCATAGTTTTTCTGAATGGGCAATCAGATTTATCACAACATTTTAAGGAAAATTCAAAATTTTGTTAGAGTTTAAAATTCTAGTCATTTCATCCCAGGATATTATTGCAGTATACTCTATAAAGTGTTCATTATTTCTTGGTAACCAGCAGCAGCACTGCAGTCTATTTTATATTTTCTTAAATTTCTATGATTTATTACTGCTTGAATTTTCAGTTACTGGAATATTGTATCACCATAGAGCAAATAGGATGAACAAAAGTAGGTCTTGATGATAAATTCAATATTTTGCAATTTTAAAAAAGAAAACATTTATTTGTGACTTTATATAGCTGAATTGACTAAATTCAGTATTGGCTTTTAAAGCATTCAGTTAGTAATAAAGGCCTTAGAATCTTTAGTCTTCATCTTAAATCAGATGAATTTATCATTTTGTAAAATTTAATTTGATCTTGAGATTTCTGTATCACACCCAGCTACCTAGTCCAAAAGGAGCTAGACTTCTATACATATCATTTGGGTTCTTTGTTTTTTAATGCTTCGTTAGTCAGCAAGTTTCCAAGGAAACCGAATTCAGTTTTCAATTGGGTACTGCCTGCCTCAGTCTGTTCAGGCTACTATAAGAAAATACCTTAGACCTGGTAATTTATAAACAGGAATTAATTGCTCACAGTTCTGGAGCTGGGAAGTCCAAGATTAAAGCATCAGCAGATTTGATTTCAAATGCGGGATAAATGTTTGACCACCGTGGGCTTCAAAAATGGTGCTTTCCTGGTACGTCCTCATGTGGTGAAAAGAGCCAACAAGCCTCTAGGCCTCTTTTATAAGGCAACTAATCCTATTCATGGGCTCCACCCTCATGACTCAATCACTTCCTAAAGTCCCCACCTCTTAATACTATAAATCAGAGATTAGCTTTCAACATGTACATTTTGGAGGGACAGAAACATTCACACTATAGCACCACTTAAGATAAACTTGAACTATTCAGAGTCTTCCTGCATCAAGACAATGCATAATATTAATGTTGTAATGACTGAAAAAATTCACAATGATGCTATGTCAGACCCTTTTCTCATTGATATGTCACAATAGTACATATTTTGGGAATACATGTGATGTTTTGATATATGTACACAATGTGTAATGATCAAATCAGGGTAATTGGGATATCCATCACCTCAAATATTTATCCTTTCTTTATGTTTGGAACATTACATTTCTTCCCTTCTAGCTATTTTGAAATATGTAATAAATTATTGTTAACTATAATTTCTCTACTGTACTGTCAGATACTATAACATATTCCTTTTATCTAACTGTATTTTTGTACCTGTTAACCAATTTCTCTTAATTCCCACCCTTTTCCCTTCCCAGCCTCTGGTAACCACCATCCTATGCTCTACCTCCGTTAAGACTCACCGTTATAGCTCCCACATACGAGTGAGAACATGTGATATTTGTCCTTCTGTTCCTAGCTTATTTCATTTAACATAATGACCTCCAGATCCATCCATGTTGCTGCAAATGACAGGATTTCATTCTTTTTATGGCTGAATAATATTTCACTGTGTATATATACCACATTTTCTTTATTCATCTGTTGATGGAGAATAGGGCTGCAATAAACATGGTGGTGCAGATATCCTTTGATATATTGATTTTCTTTCTTTGGTCTATATACCCAGCAGAGTGATTGATGGACCGTAAAGTAGTTCTATTTTTAGTTTTTTGAAGAACCCCCGTACTCTATTCCATAATGACTACTGTTTTACATCCCTACCAATGGTGTAAAGATGTTCCCCTTTCTCCACATCCTCACCAACACTCGTTATTTTTTTGTCTTTTTGATAATAGCTATTCTAACTAGGGTGAAATGATATCTCATTGTGATTTTGATGTGCATTTTCCTGTTGATTAATGTTGTTGAGCTTTTATTTTCAGATTCCTGTTGATGATTTGTATTTATTTGTTTGTTTTTTAGAAATGTCTTTTCAGGTCTTTTTCCCATTTTTAAGTCAGACTTTTTTTTTTCCTATTGAGTCATTTGAGTTCCTTATATATTCTGGTTATTAATTTCTGGAAGGATGGATAGTTTGCAAATATTTTCTCCCATTCTGTAAGTTGTCGCTTCACTTTGTTAATTGGTTTCTTTGCTGTGCCGAAGCTTTTTAGCTTAATATAATCCCATTTGTTTATTTTTGCTTTTGTTGCCTGTGCTTTTGAGTTCTTTCTAAAAACCCTTTTTCCAGACCAAGTTCCTGTAGCATTTTCTCATTTTCTTTTAAGAGTTTCATAGTTTCAGATCTTACGTTTAAGTCTTTAATTCATTTTGAGTTGATATTTGTGTATATGGTGAAAGAGGAGTCTGGTTTCATTCTTCTCCATGTGTTTATCTAGTTTTCCCAACACTACTTATTGAAAATATTGTCTTTTCCCTGTTGTATGTTCTTGGTGCCTTTGACAAAGATGAGTTGGGTGTAAAGTAAGAGTTTATATCTGGGTTCTCTATGCTGTTCCATTGGTCTGTGAGTCCGTTTTTATGCCAGTACCAAGTTGTTATAGTTACTTTCTTGTTTAGTAGTAATCTTTGAAGTCAGGAAGTGTGATGCCTTAAACTTTGTCCTTTCTGCCCAGGGTTGCTTTGGCTATTTGGTGTCTTTTGTGGTTCCATACACATTTTATAATTGCTTTTTCTATTACTGTGAAAATCATTTTTGGTATTTTTTCATTGAAGCTGTAGATTGCCTTGGGTAGGATAGACATTGTAATGATTTTAATTCTCCAATTTCCCACGAACATGCGATCTCTTTCCATTTTTTTGTGTGTTCCCTCTTCAATTTCTGTCATCAGTCTTTCACAGTTTTCCTTGCAGAGATCTTTTATTTCCTTGGTTAGATTTATTCCTAGATTTATTTTACTTATTTATAGCGATTGTAAATGGAATCACTTTCTTGATATCTTTTTCAGATTTATCACCATTAGAACATAGAAAAGCTACTGATTTTTGTATGTTGATATTTTAACCTGTAACTTTACTAAATTTATCAGTTCTAAGAATTCTTAGTGAATTCTTTAAGTTTTTCTAAATATAAGATCATGGCACCTTCAAACAAGGATAATTTGACTCTTTCCTTTCCAATCTGGATGCTTTTTATTTCTTTTTCTTACCTAATTGCCCTGGCTAGGACTTCCAGTATTAAGTGGAGTAAAAGCGGTGAAGGTGAACATCCTTGTCATATTCCTGATCTTAATGAAAAGGCTTTCATTTTTTTCACATTCAATATTATATTAGCTGTGGGCTTGTCACATACAGCCTTTACCACTTGAGTTATGCTCCTTCTATACCCAATTTATTGAGGGTTTTTATTGTGAAATGATGTTGAATTTTATCAAATGCTTTTTCAGCATCTATTCAAATGATCATTTGTTTTTGGTCTTTGATTTTGTTGATGTATTGTATCACATTTATTGATTTGTATATGTTGAATCATCTGGCATCCCTGGGATGGTTCCCATTTGATCATGTGAATAATTTTTTAATGTGTTGTTGAATTCAATTTGCTAGTATTTTTTGAGGAACTCAGCATTTATGTACTTCAGGGATATTGGCCTATAGTTTGTTTGTTTGTTTGTTTGTTTTGGTTGTATCTTTTTCTGATTTTGGTATCAGGGTAATGCTGACCTTGCAGACTCAATTTGGAAATATTTACTTCTCTTCAATTTTTGGGATACTTTGGGTAGAATTGGTATTGGTTCTTCTTTAAATGTTTGGTAGAATTCAGCAGTGTATACATTAGCTCCTGGGCTTGCTTTTTTATTTTATTTTATTTTATTTTATTTTCCTGCCTAGTGGAGACATTTTACTACTGCTTCACTCTTGTTACTCATTATGGATCTGTTCAAGGTTTCTATTTCTTTATGGTTGAATCTTAGTAGATTTTATGTGTCCAGGAATTTACTCATTTTTCTAGGCTTTCCAATTTGTTGTCATATAATAGTCCAATTTGTTTGTAATAGTCTCTGATAAGCCTTTGTATTTCTTTGACATTAGTTGCAATGTTTCCTTTTGCCTCTCTGATTTTATTTGAATATTCTCTCTCTTTTTTTTTAGTTGTCCTAGCTAAGAATTTGTTGATTTTATTTCATTTTTTTCAAAAAAACAACTTTATGTTTTGGTAATCTTTTCTAATTTTTTTTCAGTCTGAATTTCATTTATTTCTACTCTGATCTTTATTATTTATTTATTTCTACTAATTTTGGGTTTGTTTTGTATCATGAAAAAGAATAATACAAGATTAAAGTAAAATATGTCTTTATAAAAATAGAGAGTTTTATGAAGAATCTAATGCATTAGAAACTTGGCATAATTAAGATGAAGTCTAACTCTTCTTTTTAAATTAAAATTGGCACAAGATTTAGAACTTTTAATTTGTATTTACTAAGATAAATTTGAAAATTTGGATTGGTGGTATTTGTAATATTAAAGAATACATAATTCCTAGAAAACATAATAAAATATTTTAATTTTTGACCTAGATATTGGGTTTAAAGAATGAAATAGATAAAGTCATATTTGCATGATGTATTTTTGTGAGACAGTGATTAATCCTTTTGAGACAAGATTCTTCCCCAGTGTTTAGGAATAAAGTCTATCTGGGAAAAACAAAATGAAGGATATGGAGGTATATATTTCACTGGGCAATAACAATGGGGATACAAAGATCAATTATTGGAAAATTTAGAATATTTTTCCAATTTTAAGACTGTTATAATATTTTATGACAGCTTCTAATTCCTTCTCCTAAATGCTCACGCTCATAATTATCTTTGTGCCTCTACATCAGTGTGCTAGATTTAAATATTCTAGCCTAGTAGAGGTATAGAACTACCCTTTTAGGCTGTAGGGACAACAAGATATTGTTAGGAGTTAGTTTGGAAAAAACAAATTTATTGGGAACCTTCTAGCTTTCTCCTGAAATGAGTTATTTCCTTGAATATAGATTTCTTTGTGTGTTGCATGTCTACTACTCTATCTATTCAAGTCAAAATTAGCTCATGGTTTTATTAAGGAGCAGAAACATGCAAGGACTATTTCATAAAAGCCAGTTGTAGTAGAGAAGCCATTCCTGACTAGTTTTTAACTTTATTAATCTTCAGTATCGATAGTGCCTAGAACAGTGTCTGACTCCTGACCACACAGATTGAACATCTGCTGAAAAGATTCTGAATAAAATATTTATATATTCTAAAGAACTTAGCCATAGAACAATATTTATATTTTTGATTTTTTTGTATTAAAGCAAAATAATAAAAAAGTTAATTTGAATGAATGGTGAAAATATATTGAATTTAGATTATTATAAGCTTTTTCACCTGTTCCTTCTCAGGTAAAAACTCTAAATTATTGTCATGTTCACTTTGACTTGTATTAAGTAAAATGAATTTTAGATGAAGAGGAAAAATATAATTACTTATATTTGACTAAGTGGTTTGATTTTTTTTCCTATCAAATCCTATGAAAGGTTTTACCTTATCATATTTCCAGCTTACAGTGAAGGTCCTTTTACTAATTTCTTATGACACAGTGAATTTCTCCCTCTTCATTTTGATGGTCCCTTAACTTGTATTTTCATCACCTGGATAATGCAACTGACAAGTGTGTATATGAACACTGACACATCTCATCGATATATATTGTAGTCAAGGAGAATAATTTGCCCAAAGATCATAGCCTGCCCAGCAATTTATCTCACACCTGCCCAGACAGACACAACAGTCTAGCTCATCCATCAAAGTTCATGATGTAAGCTCAGTGGAATTTGAAACTTACAATAAGAAAATGAGATTGGTTTAATCAACATTATATGCAAGGTGACACAGAGCAAACAGTTACAAGGCTGTATTTTAAAACAATTGTTTTTCAACATCTAAACATTCAGGTTAGCCTGAAAATGGGTATCTTTTAAAATATATTTTTTCAGGTTATGGCTTCAGACCAACCAACTTTTAGGGATTTCAAATATAAAAATTTCAAATCCAAAAAATGTGAATTAAATTAGAGAGCAACACTTTAAATGTTTTTACTTAAGAGAACCACAGACTAAGTGTTTTAAAGTCCTAAATACATAGAAAGGTGAGGTGCAAATATAAATCTCTGTATTGTTTCTGCATTACCATCCATTTTCATAGCCTCAAAAATTTTAAATGCTAGAATAAAGTCTGTCATTATTCAAGCTTAGCACAATAAACATTAATACCTCTCCAGTTCATTATGATAGCATCTTAACATTAAAAAACTGTTTTAGGCTGGGCACGATGGCTCACGCCTGTAATCCCAGCACTCTGAGGGGCCGAGGTGGGCAGATCGCAAGGTCAAGAGATTGAGACCATCCTGGCCAACATGCTGAAAGCCCTTCTCCACTAAAAATACAAAAATTAGCTGGGCGTGGTGGTGCATGCCTGTGGTCCCAGCTACTAGGGAGGCTGAGGCAGAAGAATCGCTTAAACCCAGGAGGCAGAGGTTGCAGTGAGCCAAGATCGCACCACTGCACTCCAACCTGGCAGCAGCGTGAGACTCTGTCTCAAAAAAAAAAAAAAAAAAAAAAAAAAAGTTTTATTATATTATCCTATTTTCAAAATTTTGTTTTCCATAATAAGCACTGGAAGTAGACAGATAATGATATCCCTGTTTTAGAACACTGAAATTTTGAGAGATTAAGAAACTTATTCAAAGTCACAAAACTGGCTCATGAAAATTCCAAGAATAGAATCTAGATCTCCTGAATCCAAGACTTTTCTTCCAAAATGCAAGACTGCCTTCTGTGGTACTTCTGTGTTTCAGAATGTGTTGGTGTATGGCATTAAGTAGGGCATCAGAATTTCAGAGCTGAAGTAAATCTTGGAGACTATCTAGTATAACTTCCCTGATTTTATAGAGAAGAAAATGAAGTTCAGAGAAAGGAGGTAGAACTGAGATGAGAACTCTGGTTCCTAGAGTCATCAATCAAATACCCCTTATAGAATACCAAGCTTTTCCTCAAATACTCATTCTAATATTTGCACATGTTAGAGCATGTGAATTTGTTGTCTCTGTTTTATCACTTGTGGTATAGAGACAATGTTTTCCAAAAGAACTGTTCCACTATGCAGGATATTATAGATGTTTTATTTAAAAGTACTTTTTCTCAAATCGTGTGCATATCCAGGCACCAATCTAACATGAAAAGCTTCTGGTTGGAAATTTAAACAAAAAATATCATTATTATGCACCATGAGCCCACCGAAAGAGTTCAAATTTGTTTTATTTGTTATCTTAGCTCTGTAGCTAGCAGAATCAGTCCCTCGAGCATAACTATACCGTCTTTGGAATATTACATTAGGATAATATGAATTTCTTAAATATTGGTTTCAATTTATATTTGGAAGTCTTAACACCTTGGTAGTATAGATTACATTTTAATACAAACGAGAGGGTAGATAAAAAAACAAAAATCTTGTTTTTAGGTAGGCTTAGAAAATTAAAGTACAACTAATAAGAAGAACAAATTATATTAGCACTTAATTCAAATAATAGAACTTGAATTAAATAATCTACTTCTTCCTGGGATAGACCTCTGTAGTTTTCAGACATATGTACTTAGTACAGGGTATACTTTTGACAAATAAATATGGCATGGTGTGATAAATATCCTAAGTTCCCTTTTTCAAATACTCCCTTTTATATTAAAAAAATGTGAAACTTAAATCTGTGCTGGCAAGAAAGAAAGAAAGAAGGGATGGGGATCTGAAGGGGTTAAATTGACTAATTTCTATTGGTCAGATGTTTCGAACCTCAAAATTGACCTCAGCTCAGATATTTCAGAGGATGAAATATGAGCAAAGATCCAAATTGTCACATGTTTGAAATCTTAATAGATCTCCTTATTTATTGAAAACTTTTATTGTCTTTCTGGTTTTAAGATTAGGAGGTGGAGAAGGTGGCTGAAACCCCATGATGGAGTTGTACTCTGTTGCTGTGGTATTATTCTCTTGTTTCTTTGAGTACTATTTTTATTGATGCTGGCCAAGAGAGAAGAGACCACAAAGATTCAATATCATAACTTTTGTGTAAATTATTTCAGATTTAACAACCAGAAGAACAATAAACTGGAAGTTAGAAAATGTACACCTTGCTTTTCACTTGTCCTTGAAATTCTCTGCTATCCTTAGATGCTCATAACCTCAGATATCTGTGTGATTTTTGCTGGGTTTTTTTTTTTTTCTGTAACAAGAGGATGAAGTTAGACCCAAGGATGTCTTTTTCCTTCTACCTGTGAGTCTATCTTGAGAGGACACTGAGAATGTCTGTTTGAATTGTTCTGTTTAGTGGTTTTAATACTCTTAAAATCTACCCTATTCAAAGATGTTTCATACTAAAACAGTTCCTTTATCATTTGACAAATTCACTGGGCACTCACTGCATAAGGGACTATCCAGCCTGCAATGTGGAAAGTGGGCCCATCATCACACAGCACTGATAGGCTTCAGTAGTTACATTGGTTTAATACGACTTTCTCCTTCAACTGGCAAGAGTTACTGTAGCCCCTTCTTCAGAGGAACTATTTCATTAGGCAATATGTGACCTCTCGTTGGAGTTTATTATTCTAATAATTACTCAGAGAACTGGAGAAAACTGATTGCCTTAGACTTTTTAGCGCCTTTGTTCTTTACAATGAACTTTTGTAGCTGCTAGAGTTACTAAAACACCATAATATCCCCTAAGTTTAGGGGCTGTAGCTATCAGAAGGAGAACCATCGTGGCATTTGATAAGTTTTATGTCATGGCCACAGATCTTTTTTTAAACACAGAGCTATTGTTTACTCTATTATGATAACCTTAAGAATAGCATTGTAATTTAACTTTAGTATGTGGATGACTTTTACTGCATTGTCAGATATTTTCATTTTTTCAAGCATAAAAATGAGACTGTCTAAAAACTGCAGCTATACTACATATGAATGAGTTTGGTCTTGTATAGGTGACCACGGAATGAATAACAGCAATTATACAGCACAAGAAAACATTAATGAGAGGAAAGAAAACTATACTTAAAGCCACTCTTGGTAGTTTACATTAAGTTTGTTTCTATATCTAAATCTTAATGATTTATATTTCTCATGATTTCTGTCCCCTTTGCAAAATTAATTTCTCCTCAGCAGCTTTGCCTTCATAGCAATATCAGTAGTATTTGTACATAAAGACATTTTTTCCCTTTGACAGAACTACCAGATTGTCTCAGTTTTCCGTATGATATAATGAATAACAAAAGACCAAGAAGGGCCTGAATATAGTAAAGAAACAGTCTTACATGTTTGTGTATTTGTTTTTCGGATGCAAATTTTGTGACTTAAAAATGGACATTAATAGCAGTTATTATTTATTAAGCTCTTACTGTGTGCAAGGCACTGTATCATGTGTTTTCTATTCATTGTTTTTGGTGGGTGTTATCTCCATTTAACCAATGGAGAAGAGAGGCTTAAAAGTTATACTTTAGGATAGTTTAGCAAAGTTTTAAAGAACAGATTATTCTATTGTGGGTCATTGATAGTCATTAGTACCAAAGCATATCTATTGTCATATATTCCCATACACTATTCTAACTTCCTAAAGCAATTAAACAAAAGGGAAAAGTGCAGCCTAAACAAAATAAGAGTTATTTCAGTTTTTGATTCATTAATACTTATGATTTTCATGTGAGTTAAAGGTACTGCTGACTTTTGAGTTTGAAGTCATGTGACAATCTATTTTAACCAAAATACTGTAGTATACAAGATCCAGAGATGTGTTCCTTTCTTAGCTTCAGTGGTCATTGTGACAATAAGTTGTAGGACGATGCAGAACTTTTCTAGGTCACATGTTGGAATCACCTCCAGAGCTTTCATCACATTTTATAATGTCCTGATGATGTGCATCTTTATTCATTGAAGAAAAAATTTGTTTTCAAATTGTTAATCAAATGAGATTATAACCCCAAAATTCTTATACCTGGTATATAAAATATTCAGTAAATTTGAGTTTTATTATTATAGTTGTAATATTAATTGATTAAAGCCAAGTCATACATTGAATGACTAAATTGAAAAACACTATTTGCAGCACTGGGAGTAATGAGATTGATTTCCTTATTTGGCTTTGGAATGACTCTAAAGACAGTTTCAAGTGAGAAAACTCCGAAATTTCTTAAATTAATGGCAATATAAGGTAAGTGAATATTTTCCCAAATGAAAGACAATGAAAGACACTATTCATTTAAATAGTGTCTTTCACTATTACTATACTATTTCACTATTGATAATTTCATTATTAGAAATAGTAATAGTGAAATAGTATTTCATAAGGGACTTTATGCTATTTCACTATTACTATCCAATGATAGACACTTCATTTGAATGATTAGACATAGTCTGTTATTTAAAACACCCCTTTCAGTGCTTGATCATCTTTTCAAAATCAGTAATATGAAAATATAGTAATAATAGCAAACACAAATGTAGAGCTTACTGAATATCAGGAACTATTCACTTTACATCAATTTATTTGCTATTCACAATAAATTTACGAAGTGAGATCTATTATTATCTCATTTTACAGATGATGAAAGAATGCATAAACCTGAAAGGTAACTTGCCCAAGGTAATAGACCAGAAAGTAGCAAAACTAGGATTTGAATCCAGGCAATCTGGCTCCAGTGTCTATGTGCATAGCTAACCCCAGGAAAATCAGCAATAATCACTTCAAAGTATTAACAAGAGCTACATTGACTAACCATATAAAGATTTGTAAAATAAAGTTTAAGAATAATTAAACTTAATTAAGTTGACTTTAACATTACTTTTTATATTTTAATCAAAGTTATAACATTTAATTATATTAAATTCATATTAAATATGAATTTAATATATTTATATTAAATTTATATTAAATATGAATTTAATATATTTATATTAAATTTATATTTAATATAAATTTAATATATTTATATTAAATGTAAATTTAATTATATTATTTTACATTATATTAAGATTTAACATATTTATATTAAATGTAAAATTAAATTTATACATTTTCCTGCATCAACAGGAATTTTCAGTCCTCCAAGATATATAAGTTTTGTTTAAATGAAATAATTGAGGAACATCTGGTTATTCTTGACTCATGGCATTTCAATATTACCACACAAAATTATCCAACATTTTGGCAAATTCTGTTTTTTAATGAGCTTTATTATTTTAAAGTACATCACTCATGAAGAATGTTATAAGTAAAATGTTATTTGTCTCATTTTCAAAAAATTCAACTCAAACGAAAAATATTTAGGTCTACTGGAGAAGTTTAATTCAATTAGAGAACAATTTAGAATATTCCTAGTACATATGTAAATTACCTTATTTTGATCTTCTGAGCAATAAGTGACCTCAACTTGTAAAAAAAAAACAATAATAATAAGCAAAAAACTGAGAATAAAAATTTTAGACCCTAAACAACAGGGACATGTTTTAAATGTGTCTCACAAAGGATACATTATTTTACTTTCATTTTAAATAAAATCAATTTAAGTCTTAAGTCATGACTTAAGACTTTTGAATTTGAACATTTTTCCAAAGGAAGTGAAAAAAATAACTTGAACTTTTTTACTTACTTTATGTATTCTATAAGTTTCTGCAAAATGTTAACTCCATGTTTTTGAAATTAAAATAACCTCTAAACTATTTTGTTGGATGTATCTGAAATTTGGATGCATGAGTAACTTTTTACATTATGGGAAGAAAAAAGTTTATGGTTGCTGCAGCAATGGCATGCATTTGTATAAACAACCCAGTGCCTTTCTTTTTAAATTGCTAGCAAGTGCTATCTTCCCTCTTAACGATAGTTTCAGATATTTTGGGATTTGTCATTAAAGTATTGTTAACAGGTGATATCTATTGTTATATGTTGAGAAAATGAAGGGAATTTTACTTACATATTTAGATTCCATTATGAATGAATCTTTAGCTGTTTCAGCTTGGTTTCTTGTTTGCCCCAAAGAGTTAATCACTAAAATTCATAGGTGAGCCTATTCTCTGATGATTTGTGTCTCAATTTTCCAAATCGTTTCAGAGAAGACTCTAAAAGATTGACAGCTTGCTAGAGTAAGTGGCTAAATTCCTTGGAATTGCTCAGGAAAAAAGAGAACCTCTTGTTGAAAAAGTCACATTAAGTACACTAAATTGCTATTTTAAAAATATTTAAAGAGAAAACTGTCACCAAAATTTTAACTACTTTAAATTCTTGTCCATAATGGAAATAATGTTACTATTTTTAAAAAAATATTTTTCTTATATTTTCCAGAATGAGTCATTGAAACTATCAATTATTGTATAATGAGTTTAAATTATTCTAATTCATTACTATGTTCCAAAAGTGTTATAATGCAAAAATTTGTTCTAATACAATTATGTTGTATTAATTTCTAAGGCAATATCAAACAGTGCTAAGCTTCTAATCCATGATTTCTTTTTATTAAAGTGTTACCAAAAAAGATCATTTTTCCCACCTTTGGAACACTGCTATTTCAGGATTTAAACATAACTTTAATTACTTAAGCCTGGTGGAGCAGGAGTTGCTGAGGGAGGGAAATGTTGCTGAATTAGAACTGGAACTGGAGTCAAGAGTTAATCATTTTTAGAAATTGTGCTGGCTTTTTAATGGTGCTTGGTTGAAACTGCCAGAAGCACATTTCCATCTTAACCCCATCCGGGAACATTGGTTTATGACTAAATCATAAGTGCCAGATAATGAGCAGTGAGCATAAATACCGATTCTGCCTTTACTTTGCTATTTTTATGCAGGATATCTTTCTAATAAAGGGAAGTTGATCCTCTTATCCTGTGGATGCTATGGAGAAAACTCAGCTGTTAGTGCCATTACGTGAAAAATACCACTGATCAAGACTGCTTATACTTGGCAGCTGGGCAAAGGGAATAGGATGTTTGTTTTGTTTGGTTTGTTTTTGTTATTTTAGCTTTAGAAAAAGACAGGGAAAGTAAATTGGATAACTCATTACAAAATCTGAACTTCAAAAAACTGAGCTAGCAATAGAAGAAGCAGCCAGTTAGGGGTCATAAATCGAAAGTTTGAACTAAAACTAAAAGAGTAGAACTTATAAATTCAATCAAAATGGCAAGGGACATAACACTGATTTGTAAATCTGTCACTTTTTATCCTTAAGGTGCAAGAAAGATTTTAAATCAAAAATATTTTCTGTTTAGACTGTATTGGCATTATTAGTGACTCTCAGATTTTGTAAATCTGATAATCTTGTAAATATAGCAAAATGTTTGAAAATGTATAACAATTATTTTGTGTATTTATAAGGCTGTTCTGAGGAATGTAAGCTTTTTTGTTTATAGATTACTTTCTTAAAATTATCAGGTTCAAACTCAAGATTTATCATCTTAGATGTCCTCAGTTATATGTTATATTGGCCAAGCCACAGTTATTTTATGAGGAATATTAATGAGTTTTATAAGAATAGATGTAATCTTTCATATTGAGCCTAGATCTGGTCTTACAAAGTTATTTCCCTCTTAATATTTATTTCCCTTTTTATTGTCTGCTCTATCTCCAGCTGACTCACTTCTGTCATCCTTATCTTACCTACACAGAATATCTTTTTAACAGGTAGAGTAATTTATATTCTCTCTTGTGAGAATAAAACTTTTGTACAAGTCTAAACAGTTTTACAGCATCTTCAAATTGCAAAAGTATCTTATTTTGAATTGGACATTGCTTTGCCTGCCAAATTAAGGGAGAGTCAGAGCATCATCTTCAAACTAAATGCAGACCAATAGCTATATAATATTATTCATGTAAAAACAATCTTTCTGCCCTTTTATCAGTTATAAGAATTTATTTTTAAGTTACTTTTGTCAAGGCTTTATGTTGATAGATCTATGTATCAGTACAACCATAGAGTCTTTGGAGTAGAACTGGACCTTAAATTTCAACTGGTTTTAAATATTAAAAACTTTTCTTCTGTATCTTTTGTGTGTAAATTTGACAAAATCACTAAAATGATTTTAACTTAATTTGCTTTTTTCCATTATAAGGTATTCAGAAGATTCAGAATTCTAAAGTTACTGACAAGAAAACTGTGAAAAATTTCCTCATGTTTATGTTCCCTGATGACACAATTCCTCTCCTTATGGAAACCAATGTTCCCAATACCTTCTGATAGATTCTCACTATAAAAATTTCAATCAACCCAAAGCAATATAAAGACTAAAAATTTTAAAAGTTAAACAAATCCCAACTTCCCGACAACTATTATTAATATTTGTGAATAAGATTTTAATAATCTCTCCATGCATATAGGCAGGTGGAAAACAGAGATAGATAAATATATAGACATTTTAATATAATAGTATTTACATATTATATTAAAAAGAGTTATATTTATTTTTGCTTCATTGTAAGATACATTGGTTTTCAAAGATCCCTATTACGTTATGAAAATTTAGAAATCCTGAAAAAATGGAGATCCTAGATTCATTATGCTCTTTTTGCTATGTGTTCCAATTTGATAGCATTCATTAAATCCCTGCTTTGTAAGGTGTTAAAAATAGCATACTTACTACATCCTCCTCTGAATCCCAAACCCTAATTCCTAGTATTTATTTTTTGTTATTTATATTATCAAAGATTAAAATTCTTGCATTTTGTTTTGTAAAAGTGATTTCCAACTGATAGTGGTTTTTTTTTTTTTTTTTTGATTGTTTGTTTGTTTGTTTTTTGCGTTGGTGTCTGTCTCTGTCGCCCAGGTTGGAGTACAGTGGCGCGATCTCGGCTCACTGCAAGCTCTGCCTCCCGAGTTCGCGCCATTCTCCTGTCTCAGCCTTCAGAGTAGCTGGGACTAAGGCGCTCGCCACCACGCCCGGCTAATGCGCTCACCACCACGCCCGGCTAATGTTTTTTTTTGCATTTTTAATAGAGAAGGGGTTTCACCATGTTAGCCAGGATGGTCTTGATTTCCTGACCTCGTGATCCACCTGCCTCGGCCTCCCAAATTGCTGGGATTACAGGCGTGAGCCACCGTGCCCGGCGATAGTTTGTTTTTAAAATTGAAATGGATTCTCTACTTACCACCAGTTTTACTACCACATTTTCATTTTTGAGTGTTTCATTTTAATTAACTTCTTATTGGATTGGATCATTTTTTGAATCACTTTTGTTTTTATGTTTAAAAATGAGGATCATTTAAGTTTTACATGATGTCATATTTGTAAAATAAAGTAAAAATCCCACTTAATTTGGTCTTTTGATGATTTTTCATTGGAAGTCTAGGCATTCCATTGAGTTGTACTTCAAAACACTGTACAGGTACTTTTGTGAAAACACTACTGCATTTTCTGGTACGAAAAAACCCAAAGATTAAAAATTACTTTTGTAATTTTCAGAAATATCAAACTTAATAGCAAAAAAGCAAAGTATAATACTGCTACATGCCATTATTTTTGCTTTTATCATGCTTTCTAAATAACTACTTTGTGTGATAAACCCAAATGTAAAGGGCAATTATAAAAAGTGGATACCTACATATGCTATAATACTAACGCTTTATTGAGAATATTTTATTGGCAGAAGATACCAATCGCACCTGTAGCCACCGTTCGCAGGATGGTATATGGCTGTTGGTTCATACCATGTGCATATTTGAAACCTTAATTCCTTATTATTGAATGCTATCATTACCATTCTGGTAGGTCCTAAAACTGGTCTCTATATCAATAGATATGAAATGACTTTTAAAGTACCCATTATGTAATTTGCTACATCATATAACCATTCTGAGTTTTTGCCCCCAAATCTCTCTTAAGGAGTCTTACAGTAACCTCTTTGAGTGTGATTGGTGGTACAAATGGTCATTCTTCATGCCTCCTCTACCTCTGGAATGACCTGAACCTCTGTCCTTGACCAACTGGAACAACTTGAGATTCATTGCTAGATTGGCTTCATAAAACAGAGATAAGCTCATTCCCTTGCTTCACGTTATTAGAAGTAAAGAAAGTGTATGCTGTGGCTATATTTTAGAACTGCGAGTAATTCTTCCAATTAGATGAATATAACCCATTGAGGAGTGAGTTAGTAATAATTCATGACAAATTTTGCATTTTCATCTCTAGCCCTCTGAAAGCTGTATCTGTAGCAATCAGAATAGGAACGTTCCCATGTTTGAATTAATTTTGAACTCAGGCATATTCCTGTTGACTCTTGTCACCATGAATACTCATGACAGGTCACCTGTCTCTTCTTATTTTGCTGAAAAGCTCATGATATCTTCTTTTGGTTTCAATAAAAAAATGGTTTTATTTTCCTTTTTTCATTAGACAATTAAGTTTTTCAGCGTTTCTTGTCATTATATGCATACACAATCTCAAGCATGTTGTTTTTTCATTAGTTGTAGTACACTATTGTTTATATGGTATATTGAACATAGTTTTTCAGGAAATCTTCAGCAAGCTTAGATATTTTAGCCAAGTTACACTTTAGAGTGTGCCCATCAATGCCTTACATGATACATAATCTTAGGTAGATAAAAAACCCATATCAAGTATTCCATATGCTTCATCAGGGGCAAAGTAATGTGTTCTTCTTAGATTGATCTTCTCACACACTAAATCAAGTCTCCCGGTGTTCTAATACATATTTCCATCTCTCCCTCCAAATGACTTTTGTGGTCTCTTTCTAGCACTACTATAGATGCAAGTAGATGACAAGCAATATGCTTTATAGTATTCAGCAGCTGCTTGCTTTACCTGTTGACCAGTTCCTGAGTTGGCACCAGCACCAAGCAGATAGAACCATCCTCCCTCTTAGGAAGGCTGATAATTGACGTGGATGATGGCAGATAGTAAATAAGATGTTCTCCCAGATTCAGTCTGAGCTACTCCAATCATATCCCATCCACTTGGACCAACTAGCTGCTCTTGAGCTTGAATGGCAATGGGTTCAGGAAAGTTCTGTTTTGCAATTACATCCATGATACGTACAGAGTCGTTTTCTTCATGCAGAATCAGAGCTGGCTTCAGACAGTTATGTCCTCTCACTGTAACTTTCTTGCTTCTGTGTACTTCTACCTCTTGTACTGTGTCTACCCAAATCAGTGCGCTCTTGATTAAAAAAAAAAATCTCAAATTTGATATTTCATCAAGATTCCACTTCTTTTTGATTAGTTTCTCCCCAGAGTTTCCAAACTTGTTTCCAGAGAGAAACCCTTCCTCACTTCCTTTTAATCAAGTTACATCAAAACCTATATCCTGGCCAAAATCTGTTACTCAAGTAAGCAAACATGACACCGGTGGTGTGGGTGTTATGGAAAAGCTGAAGAGAATCAAATGTGATGAGTCCTTGGAAGTGCTTCAGTAACAGTGAAGCCTTGAGAGGGTGGTGACGGCTGAAGAACAACAAGGACAAGAGCCACAACTACGTGTCTAGAAACCAGGAGATATAAATAAGTTTTATTTTTATTCTTTGAAAAAGAGTTTATATTTACCTTTGTCTTTAAACCCTTGCATACTTGAAGGAGCCTGTCTGTTGCCTTAAAAGATAAAGGACTGGCTGGGCGCAGTGGCTCACGCCTATAATCCTAGCACTTTGGGAGGCTGAGGCGGGCAGATCACGAGGTCAGGAGATCGAGACCATCCTGGCCAACGTGGTGAAACTCCGTTTCTACTAAAAATACAAAAATTAGCTGGGCATGGTGGTGTGCGCCTGTAGTCCCAGCTACTCCAGAAGCTGAAGCAGAAGAATTGCTTGAACCCAGGAGGTGGAGGTTGCAGTGAGCCAAGATCGTGCCATTGCACTCCAGCCTGGCAACAGAGTGAGACTCTGTCAAAAAAAAAAAAAAAAAAAAAAAGATAAAGAACTGCTTGCCTATTTTTTATCATTATTATTATTAAATTAAAATGTTAACCTGGATTTTTTTGGTGGCTGATAAATAGTATAATGGTGTGTGTGTGTGTGTGTGTGTGTCATTTATAGTGGGGTCACACGGATAGAAATATAGATCTTAGAGAACCAAAAATAGCTCATTGGTAATTTATCCTTCATTACCCCATCTTTTCAACCCCCTCCAGGGACTCCTTCATCTAATTCTCTAGGAACTATAGCTCATTAAACCTGTGAACTTGTTTTACAAAAAAATCAATATTTTGTAAACTCACAAATATTTGAGTTGCCTTGTGTATATATTTTTAATAGCAACAAGGCTGTTCTTTATAGGCAAAGTGAAGTGAAGGAGCGAGTTAATGAATTTAATTATTATAGATGGCCAATCTGAATAGTTCAAGCAAACATTCTCTCTTCCTCAGTAGAACATTTTTCTGCTTGAATTACTCTGACATTGCCTCAGGTGTCCACTTTACCTGAGTAGGCAGTCTTCAGCTGTCTCTATATAACCATAGTTAAATTAGACTTGACTCAAAGACTTAGCCCTCTCAGGAATTTTATGGGAAATTTGGAAGATTCAAAGGGTTAGGCAGAGCCTTGTAGCTGGGCCACTAAAGAACAAAGTGACAGCATTTTTGTAGTTTCAGTTAAGGTGTATGTTCTCATGTCAGAGGTTAAGTTTGCTTTTTCGTTCTGTCTCTTAAAAAATGTATATTTTATAATTGAAAATACAAACAAGAATATCTTTTAGCAGGGAACACAATGTTCTGCCTATTCAATATTCAGATATTTTGATATCTGACAAAATAAAAATGAGTTCAAGTAAAAAATAGTGGCTCATTCCCCTCTCCTGTCCCCTGAACCCAGTAACATGGTACTGTGTACTTATGACCTTGGGTATCATTTGACAATGAGAAACACAACAGGGACTGTAGGAGGAATCCTTCAGAGTCAGCAATAAGAATGTTGTGCTACATGCACACGTATGTTTATTGTGGCACTATTCACAATAGCAAAGACTTGGAACCAACCCAAATGTCCATCAGTGATAGACTGGATTAAGAAAATGTGGCACATATACACCATGGAATACTATGCAGCCATAAAAAATGATGAGTTCATGTCCTTTGTAGGGACATGGATGAAGCTGGAAACCATCATTCTCAGCAAACTATCACAAGGACAGAAAACCAAACACCGCATGTTCTCACTCATAGGTGGGAATTGAACAATGAGAACACTTGGACACAGGGTGGGGAATATCACACACCAGGGCCTGTCGTGGGGTGGGGGGAGGGGTGAGGGATAGCATTAGGAGATATACCTAATGTAAATGACGAGTTAATGTGTGCAGCACACCAACATGGCACATGTATACATATGTAACAAACCTGCACGTTGTGCACATGTTTCACTCGCATCCATGTGAAGAGACCACCAAACAGGCTTTGTGTGAGCAGCAAGGCTGTTTATTTCACCTGGGTGCAGGTGGGCTGAGTCCGAAAAGAGAGTCAGCAAAGGGAGACAGGGATGGGGCCGTTTTATAGGATTTGGGTAGGTAAAGGAAAATTCAGTCAAAGGGGGTTGTTCTCTGGTGGGCAGGGGCGGGGGTCACAAGGTGCTCAGTGGGGGAGCTTTTGAGCCAGGATGAGCCAGGAGAAGGAATTTCACAAGGTAATGTCATCAGTTAAGGCAGGAATAGGCCATTTTCACTTCTTTTGTGATTCTTCAGTTACTTCAGGCCATCTGAATGTATACGTGCAGGTCACAAGGGATATGATGGCTTAGCTTGGGCTCAGAGGCCTGACAACATGTACCCTAGAACTTAAAGTATAGTTAAGAAAAAAAAAGAATGTTATGCTAAATGTCTGTTACTATGGGTTTTAGTTATTGTTTTTGGAGAAATGCATTTGATGAAACTCAATTGCCTTTAGAAAAAGTAGTGATATTTGATATATAGGCTAATGGTTGATAAATGAATGATTCTAAAGTAAGAAAGAAAATTACAGCAATAAAATGTGATTTTTATCATCTAAACTCTATTTTTGCTCTTCTGTATAGTCTTGTTGAGAATGAACTTGAATCATTGACTGTTCTATGGAATTACTTGTGAACTGGAGCAGAATATAGTTGTGTGTGTGCCATTGCATATCTGCTTATTTTAACTTAGGGTTTAATTCTATAGTTCTTTTTAGCAATCTTAATTAGAATACCATAGTCCTGAGTCAAACCAGTCAATATGAAATCTGTTTTACCCGTGATAAACAAATGACTAGCTGGTATTAATATCAGCAGCTGCTGTGCCTGAGAAGTGAAAGAAGGCTATATTTGCTAGTGATTTTCTTACCATGAAAATTGCTTATGTCATGCATTTCAGAGACTCAATGTGAGCAAAAATTTCTCAGTGAAGATTATAACAAATAAGCAGAAATAGAATTTAGAACTTGAGCTCAGACAACTCAAAGATGGTACAGTATAGAATCAACTTGATAGGAAAAAGAAGGTGAGAAAAAAAGGACGCTGTCACATATTTTCATCTGCCTGAAAAAGGGGAAAAAAAAGTTGAGGAAAAAAGATTCTCCTTACCTTAGGATGAAATTTTCACTAATGCTACCAAACCTTTGAGAGCTTTGAATAACTCAGAGTGCCCTGAGGTTGATAGCGATTCCTTAAAATGTTACAGGTTCAGAGGTATTTTAACGGTAACATCCCATTTCTGGAAAACCTTGCTCTTTTGATTGTTTAGTATCTTTAAGATACCTTTCATTGTTACACATAAAAATATTCCATGGTGATTTTGACTGCATAGGAAATGTCTAATGTTTCAATGAATAGATTTTGTTTCCTATTTGGGAGCTCTCAAAAATAATGTATATGTGCTTTCCATTCATTTATTTACTTGTTCTAGCACTATGCTAGGCGCTGAAGTATCAAAAATGTTATTTCCTTGAAGAATCAAGGTCTAACATCAGTGATAGATGGGTATATACACATTGAAAGTCAAACAAGTAAATGATAATAGAGATTTAGACCATGTGAAAGGAGAACAAATTGTTTATTAGCTGGCTTCATTTTTTAAAATAATATTTTTCAGCCTTAACCTAGCTTTAGGCAGTGTTATATGTTGTACATCCTTGATCCCATTTAGTCCTTATAAGACTTATGAGACAGATATCGCTGATATCCTCATAGTACAGATAAGCAAACTGAAGTTAAAAAGGGCTGCATTTCTGAGCCAAGGCCAAGCATGCATCCAGTGACTGTCCAAACCTGAATTTACCTACAGACCTGTTGCATTCTTAATAACTAGCTTAAATTTCTTCCATATGCAAGAATCATATTATATGACATACAAGTATCAGTGAATGTTCAATTAAAAACATCCTTTATGGCCGGGCACGGTAGCTCACGCCTGTAATCCCAGCACTTTGGGAGGCTGAGGCGGGCAGATCAAGAGGTCAGGAGATTGACACAATCCTGGCCAACATGGTGAAACCCCGTCTCTACTAACATACAACAAATTAGCTGGGTGTGGTGGTTCACGCCTGTAGTCCTATCTACTCAGGAGGGTGAGGCAGGGGAATCACTTGAATCCTGGAGGCGGAGGTTGCAGTGAGCCGAGATCGTGCCACTGCACTCCAGCCTGGTGACAGAGCGAGACTCTGTCTCAAAACAAAACAAAACAAAACAAAAAATCCTTTATAATTCTTATCTAAATTTATTTTTCATTCTCTATTTGTATCATCTACTTTTTTACATTTTGGTAATAGTCTACCACACAATAGAATCGAGAAGTGGTTATTGACAAGATTTTAAAAATAAATACCAAATATTTACAAAATAAGTACAGTATAATGCATCCTGGATATTTAAAGTCAAGTTCTTGCAATCTGAATGTTTTTACACTCAATGGCTCAGAAATCTCTTTTATTACATTCTTCATGGTATCTCTAATTTAAACTAAATAACTAGTTTAGTTCAAATCACTGTTGTACTTTCTAAATTTAAGTGTGATTGTTTTAAAACCACGTAAGCTAACAAGTGATCTACAGTAATTCTTATCCAAAACTTGTATGCATTTTTATTATAAAGCCTTAAAATCATACGCATGTATTAATATCCTTTCTTAGATGAATCTAAAAGAAGTGTTGCAAAAACATTTGATATTTTTGTTCAAAATGGCTGTTTTGATTCTTTGAAGAACACTCTTTATTCCAAACACAAAACAAGGGATAAACTATGAAAATAGACAACTGAAGAGTAATACCAATGCAGACATTGGCAATGAGGAGTTTATTTCCTGTACAGTGTAAATGTCTGAAAAATGCAGCTGTCTTAATGGAGATCAAAATCTGACTCAATGCTGGAAGACAGGGGCTGATGTAGAGCTCTGCTGAATGTGAAATTAGGTTAAAAAGTCAAGCCCAATTTTTCTTTTAAAAAATCAAAATCAATTTCTACCTGTAACTATAGTCTAAATAATAAACTGTAAACCTAAAGAAGTTAGTAACTAAACCAAATTATTTGTTGGTTATAGGTTAAATGTTTTGAAGATTACCGTTTCTAATAACTTCATGGTACAAGAGTGCCAAAATCCCATTATAACTTCAGTTCAGGGCTGTGTGTCACCAATCATAATACTACTGGATGATTCTAAAGAGGAGACACTACAAAGAGAGAGAAAAATAAAACAAAATTGTTGCACACAAATGAATTTCAACCTGCAAACCCAAATTCCAAATAAGAAGTCATCTAATTATAAGAAAGATAGCCAAAACACATTTAGAATATAAATTCTATGTAGAAGAAATTGTTACAAAATTTTATAACATATGTGTTTATTCTAAATTTAAGAAATAAGAATAGATTAAAAGTAGATAGAAAAAATACTTTAAAACTTGGGAATAAAAATCTAGTTATTGAAATTTGAAAAATGGAATAATATTGCATTTGACAAGATACAGCTGCAGAAAGAATTAATGAATTGGAGGTTAGCACTGAGGAATAATCCACAATACAGCACTAAGAGATGAAGAAATAATAAATATAAAAGAGCAACTACTGAAGATTGTAAAACAGATTGAGGGACTCTAATATTTACACAAAACAAATATCAGAAAAAGAGAGAATTGAGACAATGGCAGAAATGTAGTCTTTGAAAATATAGCACAAAAAGAATTTAAAGGTGACGTTTTTGAAATCAATGCATAGCCTCTTAAACAACTTATTTTAAAGTCAGTATTTGTTATTTTTGGTTTATTCTTTTTTTCAATTTTATAGGCATGTTTACATTTGTCCTTGAACTATAGGCATATGAATTAGAAATGCATTTATTCATATTTCTCTAATTTTCAATTGCTTGCTATGATACTGATTTATCATTAAAAGTTCAGAAAACATTCTTATTCTTTTATAAAAAAGTTATAGTTTATTTAGCCTATCTCATATAACTGTATAAAATGAAAATGTAATACCCTTGGGGAAACATATAACAAAATTAAAAGGAGAGATCTCAAAGTAAATCAGTATAAAAGTCAACAAGCTGAACATAATGCTCTTGTGTTTGCTGGAATGCAGCTGAATGCAATGTTGATATAAGAAACAGAAAATTGTGAGAGGTCTTTAGAAAACAAAATGGAAAGCGGGAAGTATAACCAATGACAATGTCTACATAGCCAAATATTTTCAAAACAAAAAATAATAATTTAATAATTTATCAGAAGTTCATATGGAATACTTGTTTACCAAAGTAAAAATTTATTTTGAAATTAACTCTTAGCATTTTGTGTTAGATTGTGGTTCAATTGTATTTTTCTAGAAAATTTACTAATTTTGGTCAAATTTAGCACATAGGTAAAGATGTTCTTTAACTTAAAGATTCAGTTTAAAAATTAAGGTTGTGAGGTGTAGGACATAGTCATGCTCCTGGTTCTTTCAAATTAAAATTTGCTTTATCAAAACTAATTTCTATTCGGATTCTTAAGGTTTTGATATAAGGTTTTATTCTTAAGATTTTAATACATAATATATATGTATTTAAGGTAAATGGTAATGGGTATTAAGGTATAATTAGCAAATAGGTGGGTCTTTGGTTATTGATATATACAAGTTTCTATTTAAAATCTTATTAATAAATATGTAAAGAATATAAAGCATTCAGCTCCTTGCCTTGTCCATAGAAAACACACAATATATATTATTTGAATAAATGAGTTAAATTTTGTTATTTGTAAGTGGTGCTTTCTTTTAGTTTCTGATTCTTTGTTATTTCATTATGCTGAAACATTCTATTAAAGTTAAAAATATATAAGGTGGTAGTCTTTTCCTTCACAGATTTTCCAAAATTTAACAAATAAATTTTGGAATTTGCCTACAAGTGAGACAAAGTGTTGAAAAATAAGGAAGAAAAAAGAGTGGAAGATAAGAAAGTAGTATGCAGTCTGGGTAATATCATAGGACTAAGATGTGTTTATTATTGTTTGTTGTAACACTATGCACTTGGAAATTAAGATGGATCATCTTATAGTAGAAGCAATTTTATGATGAGCTTTTAAACTGTTCTTTAAAGTACTTTTGTAAAGGAGATGCATTATACTGACAGTGTTAAAGAGTCAGCTAACTTTTAGAACATGGCAATCACTTTAAAAAAAAAGAATTAACAATAACAACAGCAACAACAACAACAAAAATATGCCATGCTGTCTGAGAAGGAGAAGCATTATTTCATTTTGTATAGATTTTTTAAAAATATCCAAATGGAGCAATGTCAGTATGAAGTTACATCAGATTAATTATCAAAGCCTATAGTTAAGCTATTTTTAACTTAAATAATACCCTTCACAATACAAGTCTAATACTCATAATCACATTTCTATCATTTATATGTTTAAAGTGATCACATTAAATCTAATCTCCAAAAGTACATTAATATAAAGTTATTTTCTAAATCCCAAACACCTATATAAGAATACTCTAAATAAACATATTTAAAAATTATGTTTAGGCCCAACACAGTGGCTAACACCTGTAATTCCAGCACTTTGGGAGGCTGAACTGGAGGATCACTTGAGGCCAGGAGTTTGAGACCAGCCTGGGCAACATAGTGAGACCCCATCTCTACTAAATAAACAAACAAATAAATAAATAGTTGGGTGTGGTGACACGTGCCTGTGCCTGTAGTCCAAGCTACTAGGGAGGCTGAGGCAAGAGAATCACTTGAGCCCAGGAGTTTAAGGCTGCAGCGAGCTATGACCACACCACTGCACTCCAGCCTGGGTGGCAGACATAGGAATTGTCTAAAAAAAAATTATGTTTAAAGATCCATATTAAATTGATATGTACAAATCTTTGAGTAAAATATGAGTTAGAAAACATGATTTTATTTATTTCCTGTACTATACTATAGATTTTTGAAAGAGCTTATAGTTAAAATCTAATTTTTAAATCAAATGCACAGTGGAATAAATAATTTAGTCAGTCAGAGATTATTTGTGGGAAACTTTTATAGAAGAGGTTTGCATAATTTTAAAATTTAGTGCAGAATTCTCCTGGCATGGTTAATTCTTGATACCTCACTCCCATATCTGAGTTCAAGGAGATACATATGTTCAGCAATTATGTATTAGCTCTTTGGATACCTCTGAAGGCTCAGGATCCTGATAGGCAAATAGTACCCTTCTTAAGTTCATCAACCCTTTAGGCTTTGCCCACCTCCATCTATGCAGGTCTTAGCCATGCCCATCAGCTTTCCTCTGACTCCTAACATCAAGTCCAATTGTAATCTGCCAGAATCTCTAATTTTGTGCTAGTCTGTGTATTTTAGACACATAGATAGTAAAATAAATGAGAAATGGTTCTTAACTTTGTTTGCTTACATTTTATAAAGGAGACCCATGGTGTCTTAGGGTTCTCAGAGAAATAGAACCAACAGGAGTTGTGAGTGTGTGTGTGTGTGTGTAATCAATGAAATATGTAGAGACAGAGGAAGTGATAGAGAGAAAAAGAGACAGAGATTTATTACAAAGAATTGGATCACATGACTGTGGAGCCAAGCAAGTCCCAAGATCTATAGGGTGAGTCAGCAAGCTGAAGACCCAGGAGAGCCAATAGTTTAGTATCAATCTGAGCCCAAAGGTCTGGGGACCGGGAGAGGTGATGGTGTAGTTTCCATCTGAAGGGCAGCAGACTGGAGACCTGGAAAAGCTGATGTTTCTGTTCAAGTCCAAAGGCAGGAAAAAAGTCACTGTCCCAGGACAATGACATTGGTTAGGAAAGAATTCTTACTTGAGGAAGAGCCAGTCTTCTTGTTCTATTCAGGCTTTCAACTGATTGTATGAGGCCCACCTACATTAGCAAAGGCAATCTGCTTTATTTAGTACATATTTAAAAGTCAATGTCACGTCAAAGCACCCGGAATGAGGTTAGACCAAATACCTGGGAACTCTGTGACCCAGTCAATTTAACACAGCAAACTAACCATCACAATGTATAAAGAAATAATTGTCCTAACCACAATTTCTGTATTTGTTGGATTTCGCTGCTTTTCCTCCATAAGATTCTGCCCTATTGTTCTTAGGTGTCTAATGGTTCCTCATCCATGAACCCTATTAAAAACTGATTTAAAAATATTTCAGCTGTTGTTATTCTGTAATAAAATAAGTAGTTGTGGAGATTAGATGATGTCTAACTACTACAAAAGTAACAATGAACAAAATCAATAATTAAGGTTATGTACATTCTTTAATTGTGAAGTATATTAGCAAGTTAGTTTGAAGAATAACTTTATGCATTAATTCCATATTTATAGATACAGACCATCTTTTAAAATATAAGAGAAGCTGTAATCAAATTTACTTGCAGACTTCAGAAATGTTTTTCATTTTCAATTGGACATTAAATTTTCAAACATTTAAAAGCAAGCAATTAAATCTAACAATAAGCAAGTAAAGAGATTTTTAATTAATGTATGTTTTAATGAAATTTTCCTTCTGTGAATATTAGTGGATATTTACGTATTTACATACATATTAATACTCTTTTAGGTAAAGAATTAAAAGTTCAACTTTGATTAAATAATGCAATTACATTATTAGCTTTAGATTATTTTCTTCATGAAGATTTATATAACAAATGGTTTCAAACAGCTTCCCTAGTAATGTTTGCTCCATGAAAGTATTAAATATCATTTTTTCCATGACTATTTGCAAAATATATTGTTTAAACATATCCTAATTTGAAGGAAGCCCAAAGTCAGACAGAGGTCATGAAAAAACAGAGTGGTAAAAATTGCTACAATTCAATTACATGGCGTTTGCTATGAACAGGTTATCTTCTATGTTTTCTATACCTACCATCTTATTTAATATCACTCTATGGCATTTACACTATCATTCCCATTTTCAGATGAGAAAACAGATATCAGATGTCAGGTAGCTTGTTTGAGGTACAAAGTTATGAGGTGGCAGAGCCAGAATTTCTGTCTCATTCTAGATAAATGATTTGCTCTAAGCCAGAGAAAAACTCCCTTTAATAAAGCTATTATAAACTCCTAAATGGTGACTTAAATGGTAAATTTGACTTTGAACTTAATAACAAATAATCTGATATAAATTTTTAAAAATAAATAAATCAGGTAATAAAGTGGGTTTGGCAAATTAAGTATTTAGAAATGAGATGTGATTATAAACTAATGAAAATAACTCTCATATATAGATTATGAAGGCATTTTCAAAGCAGTTTGTTCCAAATGTATTTTGAACAATACCAGTATTTTCAACGTAGGTATTATGTCATTGTGGCCCAGAGTAATCAATGTACTATTGCTAATATCCACTAAACATGTTATTGTTTATGCATAGCTTTATGAGTAGAAGAAATTTGGATGAGAACATCTAGCAGTTTATATAACAGCCCCATTTAATCTTCCTAACAATCTTTTGATATGGAAGAGTTAGTGGTGATGACTGGTCCTGAGTTATGTGACTAGCAAACAGAAGACTCAGAACATTGGGCCCAGAGCCTGTACTCTTTCCATGCTCTATGCTGCCTTGGTATTTGTTATAGAACTGATAAAGTGTCAATGTTTGTCCCCTCCAAATCTCATGTTGAAATGTAATTCCTAATGTTAGAGATAGAGCTGGTGGGAGGTGTTTAGATTGTGGGAGTGGATCACTCACGGCTTGGTGCTGTCCTTGTGATAGTGAGTTCATTCTTGCTCTGAGTTCTCAGGAAATCTAGTTGTTTAAAAAGTGTAGCACTTCCCCCACCTTTCTCTTGTTTCCACTTGCCATGTGATGCACCTGCTCCCCCTTCGCCTTCCACCATGATTGTGAGCTTCCTGAGGCCTCACCAGAAGCAGATGCTGGCATCACATTTCTGTACACCCTGCAGAACTGTGAGCTAATTAAACCTCTTTTTCTTTGTAAATTACCCAGTTTTCAGGTTTTATAGAAACATAAAAACAACCTAACACAATAACTCTGAAGAGTAACCAAGAGTCTCAAAGTTTGAATTAATATTCTGTTTGTTAATGAATGCTAAAGTTAAGATACTAACGTTAAGGTCCTATATGTAAGCTCTGGGAAACAGAATGAAATGACATTATTACAATGACTCCGTGGGTTAGTCAGGATGAGAAATTAATGAATGACCTCTTGCTGGTGCTCAAGTCAGCCAAATAATATTTTAATTCAAATTTATTTTCTTGGTATTTATTATGTTTTCTATGAGAAATTAGACAAAATTTTACACAGTTAACTGTCTTTTGTCTTGGAAAAGAACAAGATTATTGAATAATATTGTGGAATCTTATGACCACATATTGTCGGGAGCTCAGGTGAGCTGGGAGAGACAGAGTTGGGCTGGCAGGTGTCAGAGTAGCCAATTAAAGCCACAACCCAAAAGGAAAGATTTAGCCTTTAATCATTTACTTTGATGAAGTGCAAAAGAGTACAAAAGGGAAGAAAATGTCAATTCCTTGCTGTTCCTTTTTTCCCTCATGGAATGGTGCACAGTCCAGGGACAGGTAGATAAGCAGAGACACAGGGATCATCTCTCTGTTGAGGAAGCCCCCAAACAAAAGGCTCAGGCAGTTTATGGATGGTGAGATGGAGAGGAGGGTGGAGGGGAAGGGCTAGGAGTGGAAAAGTACAGGGCACTGAGCCAGACTGGGGAAAAGTGTCTTCAAGGTTTCTCCTTTGTTCTTCACTCCTATAAGGCACCTGAAGAGAAGCTCTGCCTAAGGCCTCAAAGAGACCTAGAAAGGGAGGCACCTGGGCTGACAAGGCCAATGTGTAAAGAGCAAGACCAGCCAGGTGGGCCTTAGTCCTGGACTGCAATTTCCTTCAGAATCTGCAATGCTCTGTCTGTGCACCAAATCTGATGCAAGGTGTGCATTTATCTCCCCAATGCCTGCCCAGTAAAGCTTTTGTAATTTCTTATGGTCAGGCCTAAAACATCACACATAGTTTTTTTGTGTTTTGTGTTTGTTTTTTTAGATGAAGTTAATTTTATGGAAATATCTGACAAAGGCTTTAATATAAGTATATGTCAGGTAATTAAAGACAAGTGAAAAATGGCTTTTATTAGAAGACAAAAGAATAAATTAGCTCAAGTGAATATAAAAAATTAATACAAGTGTTAGATGTAAAGGAGATCATTGTAGAAAACTTAAAATCCCCAAGATAGAAAATATCTTCTCAGGAATCATTTTAAAATGATGAGATCATTTGAAAGATAGAACTGAGAAACATATAAAATGTGTCATAGGAAGAGAGAGATTTTTAAAATATGAAAGTAGAGTTAAGATATATGCTAGATAAACTAGGAAGCTTCAACTATATATAATTGGAATTTTAGAATAATCGAAAAAAGGGAAGACAAAAATTTGCGAATAATTCCTATAATTGATGAAAGATTATAGATTGAGTTTTAACCAGGAGCTTGAATTCTCACTTATGACTTCAAATATAAAGTTGGTCAAAACCATACCTATCACATGGTTATCTGGTAAATGTAGTAGTATTCCTCCTCAGCCACAATAAACATTCAATCCTACTGCATCTTACATAATGTAATTTACAGGATAAGTTGACTTAAATGTTTCCTTTCTTCTTGGTAAGGAGAGTTGCACTGGTCTCTGATATTTAGAGAATTGTCATTCTAACATTCTTATTTTTTGCTCTGGACTTCTTCAAAATGTCCACCAGCTTTAGGCTAAAAGAACTTGCAAATTTGAGATGCTCTTTTACACAGTGGGCATTATTAGCTACATTCCAAGAGTATTCTTGGATAAGAATAAGTATCACTCTTCTTTAATGCCCTTTTCTCTTTTCAACACTAAATTCCAACTTTGGAATTATTACCATCTGAATTTAATTACATTATTAAGCAAATATACTGAAGTGCCCTTCAGAAAACCATGGAGCTTTCATAATACTTCCCGCACTGAAAATTGTGCTTAGGAAAAAAATTAGTATGTACACAAAACATATAGAGAATATAGATATATTGACTCTATAAATATATAGAGAAAGTTTGATTCTGCAATCTTTCATGCCACCTGGGAGAATTTTTATTCCAGATTTCCTTCTATGACTTGTGGGCCATTCATATTGGGCCAAATTAAAAATGTAGGTGTGACTATAAGAGGTGAAACACACAGAGCAGGACTAGTGTGCCTTTAGAGAGATAAAAAGGCACTGGAGAAAAAATATTCAGGGCTTTTGTACTGTATTCTCACATCTGTTAAGAGAGGAGAGAAATGAAACACATCGTAAGAGGGTCAGAAGGTATGTAGTACAGCCACATGATGATACTATCATAAGGCAAACATGAGAAAAATCTGTTGGCTCTGATAAAGATGTTAATTTAAGATCACTCCAAATTTTATTGTTTCTGCTTTTGTGTTTTGTTTCATCTCAGCCATTCAGATTACTTTGTTTCCTGGATTATGATAGGGTCTAAGAGACAGGATTCAATATTCCTGAGTTATAAAATCAGAAGGGTCATGAACAATTAGAGAGTTAAATTCCGGCCATGGGGTAGGAGCATTGAGGGCAGTGTCTTAATACCCACATTCTCTGAATCTTCAAAAAATGAATGTTTAGGAACCTTTTAGGATTTAGAGGGAGGAGATTAACCAAATTTTCTGGCAATTGAAGGATGATACATGATAAATGATAATTAATTACATTAATAATTTACGGTGTATGAAAATGTCATTCATAGCATTGTATTTAACAAGCCGTCTTTATTGTTTTAGTGTAAAAATAGTGATAATACTTTTTACGGATTTGTTCATTACACAGTCCTCAAACTCTATTTTCTCCATAAAATCTTAAATACCTCTACTGTCAGTTCTTCTATGTTGGCAATTTTTCAAGATCCTAACCCTCATATTTTGAAAAGGTCTATTATTGATCCACAAGTTGCCTATGAAATATATCTTTATACTTGTAGTTGAATCGCTTTGTAATAATGAAGTTTTAAACCTGAAAAGCCCAATATCAACTGAAAAAATATTATAAACAGTAAGAATTTCAGTAATAATTTTAGGTACCAAATTAGTAGTTTCATAAGTAACAAAAGTCTATAGAGACAGAAACTTTGTATATATGTATATATAAACGTATGTATATATATATTTATCTGTGTATATATATACACACAGATGATATATATAATATATATACATGCACAGATGAATAAAACAATTACTATAAAAGCACATTTCTTATTAATTTTATCTGTAGGTATGTTTTCTTTGCTTTTGTAGTCATAGCTTTTATTATAATTTCTGATTCACTGTTTTATTTGTGTGTGTGTGTATGTATACATACAAAAAATTTCTGTCTTTAGAGAGTTTTGTGTCTTATGAAACTATTAATTTGGTACCTAAAGATATTACTGAAGTTCTTACTGTTTGTAAGATTTTATCAATTGACTTTGGGTTTTCCAGGTTTAAAATTTTATCATCTATTTTTCTCTTCCTTGTCAATTTTTACATCACTAATTTAAAGCTCTTTCCTAATTGTGTAAACTAATGGCTATAGGAAATATATATGAAAAAATGCTGATACTCATCATTTGACCTGTTTCAGATTTCAGTGTGAATGACTGTAGTATATCCACATTAAAAATAGAACAGCTTGTTAATATATTAAGATTTTTCTAATAACGTTCATGAAGTACAGTGGTTTGCATTTTTATAACTTAATCTTTTAAGGTTTAAAATCAATATTAAACTTGTGTCATAAAATAATTTAAAAGTTTTTCTTATTCGTGCTCTGAAACAGTTTATCAATATTTGAATTTTCTGCTTTTTAAAGGGTAAAGCTTCTGCATTTTACGGTAAACCTTTCACCTTCAGGAATTACATTCTGCTGCTACTTTCTTAAACATGATGCTGCTAAAGTCTTTCATCACTCTTTCTGGCTCTCTTCTCATTTTCTTTTGTGTAACTTTTGCCTGATCTCAAGTTGTATACCTCCTATATGAATCTGAAATTTTATTAATTTGCAGAATTCTTCTGAAAATGATGTTTGTAGATTGTTTTTCCTTCTGGTTGCATTTGTATGATTTCTGGGACTTACCTGTGTTCATAGGGGATTTCTCTTGTTTTCAGTTTTTTTTGCCAATTTTCTTAAAACTATAAATCATGCTTAATTCATAATTATTCATAGTTACTTCATAACTGCATCTTGAGAATGACATAGAGCTTGGATCTGGAAGTGGTAATTTACTAGAATAAATGCTGACTACCTGTGTGCATGAAGGAGATTTTGATGAACAATGGGATTCTATAGTGGACGTTGTGGTCACGTCTCCAGTATTCATTCTAGCCCTCACCCATTGTGTGGCAATTCTGGAGTTTCCACAGATTGATCTTACAGTTATTTATAGCCACAGATCTAATTGGCTGAAAGTAGTCAGGACATGGCATTATCCTAGCCATAGTGATTTTCTTTTTCTCCCGAAGAAAAGTAGATATCCTAGGTGGATACAGTCATATTTTTATTTGTGTTTGGAAATCAGTGGTGGAAAATAATACTTTGTGGAATTGTACTGTGAAGTTTTCATCCACTTCACAGCCACAAAGAGAAGTCAAGCTTAGGATGCAGCTGAGAACTTCAAGATAAAGTGGAAAAATGAAAAGAAAATAAGTTTTCCGTGCTCTCATTGAACTGTGGAAACAAAACTATGATGTTCCCTTCATTTCTGATTTTTTTTCCATCAGTCTTAGCTAATAACTCATGTTTAAGTCAGTTTATTTTTGGAGAGGGGTATAAATTCAAGGAGCTGTCCACAAGACCCATAATTACTCTGATATCAATTATAAGTCTAGGAGTCCCAAGACCAACCTCATATTCCATAATTTGCTACAGCTCACAGAACTCATTAAAAGCTGTAAAGCTCAGAGTTTCAGTTTATTACAGTGAAAGGATACAGATTAAAATCAGCCAAGGGAATAGATGATGAAACAGAATCCAGGAAATTTGGAAGCGTGGGTCTTCTAGATTTTCTCACCTATTGGAATAATGTACAGTGCTGTTTTTCCCCAACAGTGATGTGTGAGACTACACTTGGAGTGTTGACAGGGAAATTCATCCAAGCTTTAGTGTCCAGAGATTTTGTGGGGGCCCCATCACACAGACACAGTTTACTGCCATTGTGGTTGAACTCCATCTCCAGTCTCTCCAGAGATTCATCTGTTACAATGGACTAAATTCCCCTACACTAAATTGTGTTATTAAATTATTTGATATGGCTAAATTCCACCCCAAATCACATTGATACACAAGCTGGAGTAACCCAATGTACTCAGGCAAACAAAGACAGTCCTTTCAGATGTGACATTCCAAGGGCTTAGATATTACTGACCAGGACCTAAGGACAAAGGGCAGACATCTCTTTAGGCAAAGTTAAATTCTTTACTACATGCTGGGCAGTGCTATGGTTCTAGTTCTTTAAACTAAGAAGCTAGGGAAGAGACTGATAAGATGTTTTTGTCAGATTTGACCCTTATCATAGGTAGTTCCGTTTAGAATAAAACCATTGAGTTCTGAAATTAAAAAAAAAAAATTCTCAGAAAAGTGACAGATTTAGTTTTGTTTGTTTGTTTGGTTGGTTGGTTGGTTGGTTTTGACAGAGTCTTGCTCTGTTGCCAGGCTGGAGTGCAGTGGCACAATCTCGGCTCACTGCAATCTCCCCCACCCGGGTTCAAGCGATTCTCCTGCCTCAGCCTCCTGAGTAGGTGGGACTACAGGCACGTGCCACTATGCCCAGCTAATTTTTGTATTTTTAGTACGTGGCTTCACCATGTTGGCCAGGATGGTCTTGATCTCTTGCCCTCGTGATCCACCTGCCTTGGCCTCCCAGAGTGCTAGGATTACAGGCGTGAGCCACCGTGCCTGGCCAGTTTCGTTTTTTTTTAATTACCAAAATAATTTCTAGATGTATGTTTCTCACAGGTTTTTAAAATGTCTACAAATCCCTATATATTTCTTCATAGTAGAGTAATGTTTTGGTATTGCATTAATTTGTTTTTATGGCATCAGCTATTGTCTCTATAACCTCAGAATATGGTTAGAATATTGGTTGGTACAGTACAGATGTTATATAGTTGATATTATTAAAGCGTCCTAAAATAGGTGAAATTACCAAAAACTTACACGCACACATAACAAACATAACCAAATACAAAGGTGTAAGTTAATCCTCTTGCACAGTTTACCAAATATTTGTTTTAAAAATAGTAGTTCCTTTTTAAATAGGGAAATTATTTCATTTCTAACAATGAAAGCATGTCTCAGAAATCAAAAAATAAATCACACTGAGTATATAAACATGTTCTAGAGAGTAGTAGTGAATCCTTGATGTGAAGATACTGACACAAGAGTGGTAAAAGAATACAGTTACAGACTTTGATTGTTCATTCTTGTTATTTTCTTGGAAAAATTAATTTTGGGGGCATTCATATGCAATGAATATCCAGGAATTCCAATGCTATATAATTTGACTAAGTGTGTCTACTTTGAATTCTATAATGGGTTCCTGGAGATAAGGAAGGAACCAGCATTGCTAAGGGAAAATAACATATAAGGCACCTCTATGAGATGTCCATAGAAAAACAAAAAGTAAAATTCTGACTTTAGGGATGCTCATTTGCTATTATCTCTTACTCCTTTGTCCTTTATCAGTATTTAATAAAAGTAATCCTCTTCAGTCTCCCTGTTCAACTATCAGATTTTTAAGAATATGGAAACAGAAATTCAGGTAAATAAGTTATTTAATCCAATGATAGGCCTTTCCCAGCAGTGTACCAGTGAAGGTTTTGGGGTCTCTCAACAATGTAATTGGTAAACACAAAATTAGATTCAGTATTCAGTTGTTAATGAGTAGTCTCGACTTCACTGCTGTTAGACTTTCTGTGCCTTGCGTGTTTGTATTGCCTAATTTGATGTGTTTGTGGAGAGATCCATATAGGTGTTTGAAAAAAAATCCAATCCCTGAGATAATTGGGCATTTTTTAAATAAAATGCACTCTTGCAATTTTATGTAGAGTGATCTTTTTTAATTATACATAAACCATGGTTTCCAACAAGATTCTTTCAGGCATAGAATAGGGACTTTTCTGTTTTTGTACTCTTTCCATCAGAATATTCTCAAATTGTAGATGCCACATCACAATTCTGTTGCTAAAGTTTATTTTTCCAACGTCTGTTGTAGTAACGTTCATAGTGAAGTTTAAAAGAATACTTGTTGGAAAAATGTACTGCATTCTTTGCCTAGTGACATATGCTGAGCTTTTGTAGGCAAACTTATTGCTCTCTTTATCTGTAGGTCCATTTAGTACTATTTGTTCTTTTAGTATCAAGGCTACTATAATGAGCAGAAACCATCCTTTTCAGATAACGTACTAAAAAATAGTTGAAATAAATTTAAAAAAATATTTCCTTAAAATGGCATAATGCTTCCCAACATAGATTTCAAAGTACAGGAGATATTTTGGAGAATATCCTTTGAGGAATAAACAACTATATGTTTCAAATTTGTAACCATTAAACTTAATAATATCTAGTACTCAAAACTCTAGACGGTGATACACTTTATCAGTAATAATCAGCCTGGGTGTGCTTATTGGATTAAAATGGCAATACAATGTCCTACTTAAAAAATTTTAAATAAGGATGAAGCTAATAGCTCACCATCTCACTGGGTATGCAAGATAGAAAACAAATGGCATTGTGCTGCTTTTGTTATTCCTTGATCTTGATCTTTGTAAATCTGTCTCTGAAAGAAAAATGTGGTGAAATATTTTCTAGATTGGCCATCAATTTTTATAGCAAGAGCGACAAATATTCAGATTAGTTCCAACACCTTCAGAAAATTGATTTGTGGTGTTCACAAAAAAAAATTCTTATTCAAAAAATTTATGTAATATATATTAGTGTTCATCTAGCACATACAGAGTATCCTGCTTGATGCAATGAAGGTAAAAATGAGTCAGACATAGGCCTTCCCTTGAGCAAGTTAGTAACCATGAAGAAAGATGAAGCATACACAGCAAACTATAATATAGTGAGAAATAAAGTAGTGTTATGAAAGAAATGTAAATAAATGAAACTTCAGGAGAGAAAGATTTCTTTTCCTTCCAGCTTGGGGGATCATTTGGAAGTCCTTTTAGCCAGGGCTTGAGAGAAAAGATGTAGGGAACAACTGAGATAATTGACACTCCACATAGAGGAAATATTAAGTGATCAAAAGTCCAGAGATGCAAATACTTTTTTTTTTTCACAGCGCTTTATTGTAGGATATAGAGATGCAAACACATGGGATGTGTTTGTGAGATGTGAAAGATTATTTCCTTCGACTCTAAGGGACATCAAGGAGAAAAATTGGAGATAATTGAAAAGATTCTTGGTTCAAGACACTCATTTAAGATGATGACTTACTGTCTTAATTTTCTGCTGCTATGATAGAATACCACAGACCAGGTAATTTATAAAGAAAAGAAGTTTATTTGGCTCACAGTTCTGGCAGCTGGGAAGTCCAAGAACATGGCACCAATATCTGGAAAGGGTCATCCATGGCAGAAGGCATCACGCGGTGAGCAATCACCAGAGACAGAGAGAAGGTAGGGGCAACATTTATCCTCTTACTAGGAGCCCACTCCTTACTAACCCACTTCTGCAATAATGGCATTAATTCATTCATGAGGGTGGCGGACTCATGACCTAATGACTTCTCAAAAGCCCTACCTCTTAATACTGTTACAATGGCAATTAAATTTCAGCATGAGTTTGGAGGAGACATTCAAATCTTAGCACTCACTATGGAATTTTAACCTGTCTAGGAGTATTTTGGATATGTCAATCAATCTGAAGCCAACATCAAGCAAGAAAGCCTCAGAATTTAGATTTTATGGTGAAATTTAAACTGGTCTCTAGAGGTAGCTTATAACTTTGCCTGCCATCTTGAACTCCTGCAGCTAGAATATAGGAGTAGTAGAATACTAATAGATGTGATTCCTCTCATGCCTTAGGGGAGAATACAGAGAATCCTGTTTTCACACAATGTGTCTTTTATGTGTAGGCCTTACTACCCCTTTTCTGTTGAACAACTACTTATAATGTGCTAGTGCTGAAGCTGCACACAGACACACACACACACACAAAACCCTACTTATGAGGGTGTATTGTTACTTTTGATTTTAGATGTAGAAGTTGAGTTAGAGTTATGGGATAACTCTGAAATTGAAAGTAAGATTTGATGCCAAAGCTAACCTGTCCACTATTTAATCTCATAATCTCATACATTATAATTGTCCCAAAGTTAAGTGCTCAACTGACTTTTTAAAAAAGCAAATTTGTGTATTTACATACACACACGTATAAATGTATGTATACGTATATACATATATGTGTGTGTATATATGTGTATATATATATATTTATATATGTATATAATCTCCAAGCAAATTCCTACGTACATAGAGTGCAGGAAGATTGATTTTGATTTTGATGACTGGTGCCTGGAAAGAGTAAGACTGTTATATCATTAAAGAGTTAAATACAGCCCACCTTTTTGATATTATACATTAAGAATAGACAAATTTAGTAAATAAATAGAATTTGGAAGTATTTGTGTCATGTGCCACAAGTTACAGTTATTTGAGTTAAAGACATTATAACCATTTAGCCACATTAATACAATTATCTTCAGCTTTATGATCTTTGTAAGCATAGAGAATTCAGTGAAATAATATTTGGTCTCAAAGACCATAAAGCACTCAGATCCCATTTATTTGAATATTATTTCAAATACATACTATCCTACAGCATGATAGAAATCCAAATGCTAAGAAGAGTGCTAAGCACACATAAAACTATCTGGCACTAACTCAGTAATATACAACAACACACTCAGCTCAAACTTTGAATAGTTAGACTCTAAAATGTCTGGTTCTGTAAACCAACACTGTCCTACAGATGCACTCCAAAGTTTGGCCCAAAGTACCTTTTTCCTTTACATATTTAATTTTTAAAAATAATATATTTCTAACTATGTGATTAAAAGTAGGTTATATAAAGAAAGGAATTCTGTGGCAGTGTCCAAGCTTCAGCTGAGCAAATTTTTGCTGGCAATTATCTTATTTGAATCCATTAGTTTATAAGTTCAGGAAAAATAGAAGATCCACAAAAATAATGTTGAGAACCATAAATCTTAATACAAAGCACTACATATATATAATTATTATAATTAATTGAGTCTTTTGTTTGTTTTCCTATTACCCATATAGATGACAGGCAACAAGAGATTAAGAATAAAGAACTATGCTGTTTTCTTGAGTAGTCCTCTGTCTTAAGTTTGCTAACATACATGAAACATGCACTAGATCTTAACTTGATGTTTCTCAAGGAGGAATATAGGACATTAACTCTGCATTCAAGAACATGTCTGGAGCCTCCCATTGATATTCCAGGAGGTGCTTTTACCACACTAGCCCTCTACCCCTCAGTTACTTGAGAGGTGAGAAATTCACTTCTCCAATTATTTTCTCAACTTAGGTCTATCACAGATAAGTTACATTGAACAAGTATTAATTAAACAGCTACTGTTTACCTTTTATGAAACTAAAAAAATTAAGTACAGAGTTAGAACACACACACAAATCAGTATATTATTGAGTTCCACTGAGTGACAATTAGAAAGATATTTTTACATGCTATAGTGCTTATCATAGGATTTTTTCTCAGCATAGTCATTATTGTAATAGGTCCTCTTAAATAATTGATAAATGCCAAATCCTTTAATACTTAGTTTCAAGACGTTTTAAACAATATTATACTTGTAATGTCAGAGGACAGGAGATTCAAAGACGTGGCAGAATGTCCAAGGGCATTTTCTATAGTCCAGTTAGAATACCAGAGATGGTAAACTTTTATGACTTCCAAGCTGTATTTTTAGGGTTTTGCTTTTAAAGGTAAAACTTGTCATACTAATTTTCTGCATCCAGAAGTATTTACTTCCCTTATATTTGCAATCAGCTGTGTACTACAGTGCTCTTTTGAGAGCAGACGTTAAAGTATCTGTAAAGGCCTTGTTTGATTGTAAATATTATACATTGGATTATGTTTATGCAAACTTATCTTAGCTGTGTGTAAAAATAAGACTGGCTTTTGAAAAATGCTAAGTGCTATGTTTTCCCCCAGCTTCAGTTGAGGCAGTTGATTGGAATAAATTGAGAAGGATCAATATTGTCATGAGGCTGATAGGATATGAGTTTTTCAAAAGCTTAGGAAACTGTTTTGTCCGTGAATAAGATATAAGATAATAAAACCTTATATATTCAGAGAAAAAAGGCTACTGCAGCAAATTTAATTAAAAGACAGAGGTGTTCTGTTAGGAAGAGAGTTACCGAAGCTGTTCTGACAAAGCTAACTGCCTTTTCTGTAATGGAAGAATCTGATGATACGTATTGAAGATCTTGTTGCTCTTTGCAATGAATATGTGATTTGCAATACATATGACATTTTTTTAAAGCAAGAGCTTTTACTACCTAAAGTTGCTTACAGGAGGCTATGTGAAAATGTGAAAAGAAAGTATGGGATCATTGGTTTTTAGAGCAACTTAAAAAGTCTCTCAAATCTCCTGACTTCCTAATTGAGGAAATTATTGCAAATGATGTAAAGTCTGTTTTTCATCATCCTTTCTAAACTTACCCTGGTTTGTATTTTTATATTAATTTAAATTATAACTGATCAATATTCTTTTATTTTTCACATGAAATGTATATTTATCATGGAAAAAAGTTCCATCAGTCTAAAGTAGTAATATTTCACTTGGCAAGGGAAAGGCAAAAGGGAGCATTAGAGAGGAACCATCAAGAAAATTTTAGGATGCTCTAGGCTGAGGAACATTGGTAATGAAATGGTACTGTGGAGATAAATGAAGACCACCCAAATGACAACAACCTAGGTCTACTTATTCAGAGCTTGCTAGAGCAAGGGAGACACTCCCCATCACTTGCATTTGGCAGAAAATCAAAGGCAGGCAGAAGTGTGCGTTAGGTTTACAGTGCAAAAGAGAAGGTTTCAGGTCTGCACTCATTGGAAGCTGTAGGGTTGGGGAAGCTGGAGGTGGGCTAACTTCTTGTTAAGAAATGAGGCACCCTATGTAGGTTAGGGGGGCATATTTGGCTTTTCCTGGATGGTCTTGTGTAGAAAATGGGGGTGAAAATTAAAGAAGCTATCAGTTATTGATCAAGTCTGGCTGTTTTCAGTTGATTGCTTAAAGTTTTGGTTTGGCTTTTTGAACTGATCATTGCAGATTGTAAATTAGATTTCTACTTTTATATGGGATCTGGCCATTGTCAATTTGTATATTCAGTGCCTCACTATAGACCCAGGTCTCTGGTATGCCTATGTACGCATGTATTAATATTTGGATTTCAAACACGTATTTACCAAAAAATGGCATGCCTTCCATTAATAATTGCACTTGTGGGCACAGGAGGAAAAACTGCACATCAATAGGCTAGTTGGCTATGATTTTACCATGTTAAATATATCAAGCAGAATGAAACAGCAGCAGAAGCTAACACCAGTGCAACTCTATAATTAACCACAATATTAATATCATGACGGTGCTTGTTTGTAAAAAACAAAAATGACTTCCAAAGACCAATTTTTATAGTAAGTAATATCTCCATTTGTCTTTCATATTTCAAAGAATGTATTCAACATGATGGCATTATTGTAATTGAATTACCTTCTCCATTTAGGTAATATTAACACTGCATTCAATTTTTCTGTCTTTTTGTTGCAAATTGCATATTTATCAATTGTATTATGTGCCTCTGTTTTTAGAAACTGGATGAAAACCACACTAATTTATCCAAATTTTAATTTCCTGAATAATGAACTTTAGCTCCCATAAGAGCTAATATTTTCAGCAAAATTTATCAGACTATTCAACTCCAATATTTATTTACACTTTCCTCTGTTTTTTTTCTTGAGAAAATAAATTATGAATATGTCAAATATGCTATTTCTAACATTTAACAAGATAACACATGGCTTTATAAAATGGCACTCAAAAAGAAATACAAAGTTAATCTGTAATTCTGTTCTAGTAGTTTATAGAGGTCTGGAGCCAAAGATTTGTTGTTCTCTCTCTGCACATCACAATGCACTAAGAAAGCTTTTATTCAAAACTGAAAATCTGTCTGCATATTTATAAAAGGAATTTTCACTGGTGAATCTGTAATATAAAGTTAATGTTATTAACAGGTTCTCCTTCAAAAGTAAGTTCTCCTAAAAATGATAACTTTACTTTCCTTACCAAGTCATTTAATCAAAACATCTTAAAAGAGAATTTACTGTGGGAGACTTACTAGGCTTTAGGGAAGACAGAAAAAAAACTAAAAAAGACAGAATCACTGCCTACAAAGTTACCAAATAACAAAGTATGCTTAAATAAAAAGAAAAATAGCACTATATTAAAAATGTCCAATAAAGTCAACCTTTGCTTCTCAGTTATAGTCTATTGTAAGACACAAAGCATAATTTGTTTTTCATCCCATGCCAGATCCTGATGTAAGTTATCAAAATGTCCCTAACTTTAGAATTCAACTGCTGCTAAGAATAAAACTTTTCTTCCAATTGATCTAAATAAGGAAAAGGAACATCTTCATTTCTGTCTATTTCATATACTCTAAGAATCCCCTCTACTTGGGAAACATATATTAGTGTATTAAATTGTCAGCAAAAAAATATTTGGAAGAAAATAGTGGTATGGGTCAAAAGAATAGATCCTTAGATCATATATTTAAATCGGAAAAGAAACACACTTAAAGAAAAGAAAAAAAAAAGGAGAGTAGAGTGAGATGTTTCTCATAACTAGATAAGGATGAGAATTCCACCAATGTGCTACAAAATATCCTGTGTAATTTCCTTACTGTGTTTTACCTGCTGTATAACTTGCTTTAATTAAATGTAGTCTCATCATTGACACATCATCTGAAAGCTTAGAAAACATTCCATTGGAGATCTAATCTAGGGTTAGAATAACAATTAAAACACACTAGCACTCATAGAATTTCTCTCATAAATAACTCTCAATATAAGGCATTCTTGAGTTTCCCAGCTTGTGAACAGATTTTTCTTTTTTAAGTAGAGAGAAATTTCTGTTGCAAGTGAATCATTAAACCTTGGGAACAAGCACAGTAATTATAAAATACTTCAGGAAGTCAATCAAACTGTCTAGGGATTCCCTAATATACTATAAGTCTGACAAATTTGGCATTTTTTACTAGTCTGAGGAGAGACTGGACAGTCCCCAATACATGTATTATAATTAATGTTTTCGTTAAGTGCCTTCATTTCCTTAAAACTTAATCTAAGTTGGCCGGGCACGGTGGCTCATGCCTGTAATCCCAGCACTTTGGGAGGCCGAGGCGGACGGATCACCTGAGGTCAGGAGTTCGAGACCAGCCTGACCAACATGGTGAAACCCCATCTCTACTAAAAATACAAAAATTAGGAGTGGTGGCAGGCACCTGTAATCCCAGCTACTCGGGAGGCTGAGGCAGGAGAATCGCTTGAACCTGGGAGGCAGAGGTTGCCGTGAGCTGAGATCGTGCCACTGCATTCCAGCCTGAGTGACAGAATGAGACTCCATCTCAAAAAATAAATAAATAAATAAACAAAACTTAACCTAAGTTGTTAACTGTGAGCTAACCAAATTAACTTGCATTCGTTTTCCTTTTTCATCTCTTTGACATGATGAATTTATTTTTATATCAGTTTTCTTAAAATGCATTCATTCATATTGACTATTATGACAGGAGTTAAGCTAAACACTTAATTGACTCCTGAGTTTCCTCTGGAAGTTCAGGTCCAGCCCTTAATGAGATTATGATCCTCTTATAACTGAAAAATCAAAGTAAATGGATATGGATTCTTGGCTTAAGAAAAGATAATTTTGATGACTAGTGGCTCTGTGAGGAAAAACTTTCTTTCCTCTTTTTCCAAATGTCTTCTCCCTAAGACTCTCAGAAATTCTTCTGGTCTGTTATAAAATACAATCTGAGTATGAAAATAGCTAATATATGAAAAAACCTTAGTACTGTGCTTGCAATACACTAAATAAATACTGCGTAAATATTAGCTATTATTAGTAGAAAGTGGGGCTGTTTGCTGTGGAAAAGAGGCTTCCTTTTTCCTCTGTCATTCAGTACAAACATGTGGAAAGCCCTGGAAGATATAATCTGTAGAGTTTATTCCTATTTTATGAGTTTCAGTAACAGCTACTTCAAGGCCATACATATACTTCTGCACAAACCCCTTTCCTTAGAGCCACTTTACTTATTTTTACGACAGAAAAATAGATATGAAATACATTTTTTGACAGATAGTCTTTTGCCAACACAATAAAAATATGAACCAGGAAGCTAAGTAAAGTTTGTTTGTTTGTTTCATTTTCTCTTTACCCTCCGAATTCCTTTACTTGATCCTGCGTCTTTTGTTCATCTAAATCCCATGTTTGTCCTCTCTACCCACCGACTCTCGATACAGAATCTTTCCACATACAAACATATGTTCTTCATTGATCTATTCATTTGTTTCTCCAAATCCTTAAAATTTGATGTTTTGGTGACTTTAAAGATTCTGAAGCATATTCATATTTCCCCGTGTCTTATTTGCACAGCTGTTTCTGCACTAATGCTTCACTTGGTATCAAGGTATCAAGGCAGAGTCAGCCCTAGAATCTGTCCTTGAAGTCCTGGGTCTGTGAGGAACTAAAAGTTTCATTTAAGTATGATGAAATGTGAAAGCATCGTGTACATATTACTATGGTAACAAAGAAAGGATGAGCAATTCTACCTCAGAAAGTTAGTGCTAATACCATCATTCACATGAGGAATATTTACCCCTACATTTGAAAAATGAATCCGAGCCTTGTATGGAAAGACATCCCAGATGGAGAGCACAACATTTTCAGAGACATTTGCTCAGGAACCACAGTAGTGGAGAACTGTGGCATTGCTGGAGAGAGGAAGAGTGGGAGAGATGGCTGGAAAGAAGAAAGGCAATGGAATAATGAGAGGACCTCACATCAACCTTCCAGCTGTAGGGTTCATTTTATCCTCATTTCACAGAAGAGGAAAATGAGGTCCATAGAGTAAAAAACGACATAGGAAATAAACAGCAAGGGCTCAAATTCAAGACCAGATCTTCTCCTAAAACCCATCGTGCATGCTTTCTGCTGCAATATATGACTAGTTGGAATTTTTTTAATCAAAGTATTAAATCCCTAATTTAGATACAAGAAATTAGACTTTAGTGTGGTATATGCTAAAGGGATCTTTTAGACAGAGCTCCTTTGACAGGTGTCCCAATTACCTCATAAACAAGTTATTTTCCTGAATGTATATTGTTGTTTTCCTCATCCTAAGGAAGTTGGAGGTAAGGAGAAAGAGAAGAAAGAAAGAAAGAAAAAAACTAACACTAATTGGGTGTCTTCTGTGAGCTACAGATTATTTTATATGTTATATTTTGTAGGTATTTTGTATACTATAGTATTTGAATCCTCACAACCATTTTGTGAGTTAAATATTATTGCCACTTTTAAAGATGAGGGCTCTTAAATTCAGATATAAAAAAACTTGCCCAACTGACTTGTCCAGTCATGCAGCTAGTTAATGGTAAACCTCAAGTTAGAACAGGAGTTAGCTTGACCTAGACCCAGATCATCTCATTCCTTTATCTAACTGTGCTCCTCGTGAATGGGCTCAACATTAAACTCAAAACAAGGCCAATCAGTTAACTAAAACATTGATGAAGGAAATGTTTTAGGGCAATGTCTCTAAGAAAGGACATACCTTGGCAAATGAAGTAACATGGCATTTTCGGCTTAATCAAATAATAACCTTGTATTTGAAATAACATTTGGACTTCAAATTTGGACTCCAAACAGAAAGAATGATGAGATCAGGAAACTCTATGAATGACAAAATAGACCATGAAGCAGCATGAAGAAGAAACAATGAGTGAATGGGAAGAGATACACTACATAAAATGGGGGATATAGAGTTTCTTGTTCTCAAGGGCTTTATTTGCCCATTCAAATCATATCTGTCTTATAAGTATGCCCAAAATCTGTGACTTCATACATTAGTCCCTCCTTATTGATGGGGAATATCTTCCACGACCCCTAATGAATGCCAGAAACCATAGATAGTACCAAACTCTAAATATAGTGTTTTTTCTATGCATACTTAGTTATGATAAAGGTCAATTTGTAAATTAGGCACAATAAAAGATTAGCAATGACAACTAATAAATAGAGCAATTCTAACAATAATAAAGAAAGTAATAAAAACTGTAATAAAAAGTTATGTGAACGTAATCTCTCTCTCTCAAAATATCATATTGTACTGTTCTCACCCATTTTTGGACCACAGTTAACCATGAGTAACAGCTATTGCAGAAGATAAAAGTGCAGGTTAAGAGGAACTACTGTATTTACCAAAGGATCATTGTCCCATATAGTCACATTGTCTCCCAGAATCCCAAATAGCTAAACATTTACAAATTATGATTGTTGACCAACCTAAATTCTAGAACACATTGATACTTTAGCAGAAGACGGTAATTAACTCAAGCTCCTGGCCTAGAAAACGTCAAGGTTTGAGAGACTGCTCACCATCAAGAGAGGGCTTCAATACTGGTCTGAGCCTTGTCTAGTCACCTTCACAGATCTTGGACACTCAAGTTAACTCTTCAGTATTTAGCTACTTTTATCCAGGGCACTCACAATAATGATCATATGCAATCCTCTGTATTTGTATTCTAAGTGGTGTGTCTTGCTGAAGACAGAAACATTTAACTACTTGACTATATGTATGTAATGGATTACTTAGGATAAAAACAAAAAAGTTTGGCATTATAGTTTTTTATTGGCCAGAAATTTTGCTGGTAGTTGAGCTATATGTCACTTAGATTAAGAAGTCATTGTGATAATTTTTATTATTAATGATAACAGTGTAAATTATAAGCATAGTTTATTAAACATGTGCAGGTGTTGTTCTGGACCAGGGCAAGATAGTAAATATTTTGGCTTTGTGGGCCATGTGCTATCTGTTGCAACTACTCAGCTCTCCTGGCACAAAAGCAATCAGACAATATGACACTGAATAGACATAGCTGTATTCCAATAAGACTTTATTCATGAACACTGAAATTTAGATTTCATATAATCTTCACGTCATGAAATATTGTTCTTTTTAATTTTTTCAACTGTTTAGAAATGTAAAAACTATTCTTAATGCATGGGCCATACAAAAAGAAGGAGTGGGCTAGATTTACATGAGGGCTTTAGTTTTACAATGCTTGCTCTAGACAGTTACCTTTCTCATCATAAACTTTGTCATCTATTTCAAGACTTCTCATCCATATTGCATAGATAACGAAACTAAACATAGGAACATCAAACTGACTTAAACATCACATAGCAAGCGATTGCAAAACTTTGGCAATTTTCTTGACTTCCCTGAATCTCAATTTCTTTATATGTACACTGGGGAGAAATACATTTATAGCGATATTATGGGATTTAGTGAAATATTTATTTCTTCAATCATTATTAAGTTCTTTCTAGTTGCATAGTCTTCCCTGAAATACTAAAGTTCAGAAAATATACAGTGTAAAAGGTAGATCTTGACCCTGCCCAGATGAGGCTTAGAATTAAGTTTGTAAGACATAAGGTAAGTATGAAGTTATAATTAATATGATAGAAGCGCTGATGGAAAGAAAAACTGTGGGCCAAAGGGAGAATATGGCACAAGTGCATATTCCAAGTTCAGGAAAAACCTCCTGGAAAACAGTGGTGTCAAACAGGGCTGTGAAATGATTCACCGAACTGAAGACATGGGGGAGAAAAAACAAACAAATGAACAAACAACATTTCAGGCAAAGGCAATGCTATGGGTAAATTCCAGAGGTGACAAGGAGTTGGCCCATTAAGAAACTGAAAGAAGTTCACATGACTAGAACACAAACTTCAAGACGTAAATATAAAACTGGATTCAAGAAATAATGCTAGAGAAGTAAGAAGCCATATAAAGACACGTTCATAAGTCTAGAAGTGATCTTAAGAACAAAGGAAAGTTCCTGAAAAGTTGTGAGCAATGAGGGCATATTATTAGACTTGCATTTGGAAAAGGTCATTCTGCTGCAATTTGAAGAATGGATTAGAGAGTGGCAAGAATGAGTCCGGGGAGGCCACTTCAAAAGTAGATGCTACTATGATCCAGACGAATAATGATAGTGGCTCAGATTAGAGTAGTGGCAGAAGAAACTAAGAGAAGCAGTCAGATTCAAGAAATATTAAGTTATTTGATTCATTTAAAAATATTTATTGCATCCGTTGTTCTGGGAATATAATAATAAACAGACCAAACTGCCAAGTTGTCAGTATGATGGACAAAGTAGAGATGGAGATCATTTCTGACTGGTAACATGAACTAGGATGAGAAAAAAAAAACAAAAAGAAAAACAATTTGGTGTGTTTTGATTAAAAACCCTGACTAAAATTTCTCATCATTATTTCTTACAGTTCTTTAGAGGGATACATTTCCCTCCCCGCGAAGCCATTTAGGGCCAGAAACAAAAATAAAAAGAGACAGTGAGTTTATGGCCCTCTAAAACAGCTTTACTATTCTTTCAGCTTTCTCCTACCTTTTATACCCAGAGAATAAAAAAAAAGGAAGAGAAGAAATATATGACTGCTGTTGCAGAACAAGTGCAGATATCAGTGATATGAAGAGATACCACTGGAAAACGATTCATGTACATTGTCTCCCCTAAACCTGATAATAGGCATTTTCTTCAAGGTAGAAGATGCTGTACTTTACAACAGCTCACCTGGAGCTTTTATACACTAATTGAGTATGCTATTGAGAGTTGGGTTCTTGGGGTGACTCTTATCATTCAAGGGGACACTATGAAGATATCAAGATCTCCACCAGTTCTACGGGGGCCATCTTACCTCATTTTTCTGTATCCTGGAACCCTTTAAAATGGTTAATACCACAAATATTTTCCTCAGAATTATATTGCACTCATCAAAATAATTCAAATTTGGAATATTTTTAGCTAGTGATTATTCTGCCTTCAGTTTAAATAGTTTCCATAGATAAACATATCATGCTGTGTGTGTATGTCATTGGACTTACACTTCCTATTTTATACTCTTTACATATAGCAAAACGTATTTATAAATGATATTTCCAGAATACTCCAAAGCCGAAGGTGAGGTCCTTACAAAGTATCCTAGTTAGGTGAACAGAGACACATAGCAAATGGAGATCTTTGTTTAAAAAGTATACTTTGTTTACAAAGTATAAAATAGTAAGTTTAATTCTTGACCCATTCCATTGGTAGTGCCTGTGAAGCCCTCAGCCCCCTGGGGACACGTCCACCAGTTGCGTAGGCTTATATGAACCTAAAAAAAGTGTATTACGCTGGAAATAATAGACTTGGCAATCATTCTCTTTGTATATGATATTTGAAACTATGGCAGTTGATGGAAGTACCTAGTGAAATTGTCTGGAGAAGTATCAGCATTTCACAAACCTCAGCAAATCAAACTGGAGAAGAGCAGCTAAAAAGTAGAAGATAAGTAAAGATCTGGCATTCACAAAACCCCCAAACAGCCTGTTTCAAGAAGGTATATTGTGCCAAAGCCTGGCTCTGTAAAGGGCCACTGGGTTCAGGAAAGCAGTCAATGGTGATCTTGACAAAAATGATGTCTGTAGTGAGGTTGGAAGTTTGATACAGTGAGTACAGGTCTAAGTGTGATGCGAGGAAATCAAGACTGTTAATACAAGAGCTCTTTCAAGAAGATGGGCCCACAGAAAATAGGGTAAAGACAAAATAATTTTTGGCTGGTTTTCTTGTATTTTTTTTTAAGATGGAAGATACCTGAACATGTTCCAGTAGTGATAGAAAAGAATTAGCAGGAAGAGATATTAAAGGCTTGGAGAGAGATAGATAACTGAGAGAAATCACTGGTAAATCAGGAAGGGAAGGAATCTAGGAAAGAAACAGAAGGTCTGTTTTTGAAATGATACCATCTATGTTTGCTTACATGGAAACAGCAGGAAAGTAGGAAAGTATGAAGGTATGGTATGTACCTGTAGGCTAGATGTCAGGCAGTTGAGACATCTCCCTCTGAAGATTTTTATTGTGAAGTGGCTAAAAGTTAGGGGAAAAGAATAAGATGGTTGATTTACATAATCATTTTGAAGAATGGAATATTGAACGCAAAAAAGGCCAGATAGACATTAATGATTATGAATTAATAGTGGTATTTAATCTACTTATTTCTAAAATAATGAAGTTTCCACAAGTGTCTGGGAACTGTTTTGTTCTCTGTAACTATTTCTACAGGATGAGTAAGTAGTTTCTATTATATATAAATATTTATATATGTGTAAATATGTATTCAGATATATATATATACACATATATAGGCACATATACACATACAGACACTTTAAATGCACAGTGAGGGTATGGAAGAATATATATGTCTATATTTTGAGATGTGTTTATATATGTATATATATATCTCTACATAGAAAGACATATGTACATATAAATTTACACATATACATATATATGAAAAACTGTGAAATATATTCATATACATTCTTTTGTACCCTCACCATTGTTTTGAAGTATGTTATTTATTGCACACTCTGTATAGTACTCTCTCTAAAAACAGATGTAATCTACACGTAGTTGATCAGGGAAAATTATCCCATCATTTTGTTATTTTGTTGTTCAAGAATAAATATAGCCCAGAATTATTCTTGATGTTGCTATGAATTCTATGAACCTTCATATAATTCCATCCAGATGTTGAATTTTAGCATTTACCTCCAAAATACAAAGATATTGTTCAAGTTATTACTGGTGTAGCTGTTAATGAATTATTTCAAATTTACCTTTGCTCAGTGCTAAAAAGAAATTATTTTCTATGCATGAGAAATGATAGAAAGACCAGAGCCACTTTAGAATAATCACTAGGGGAGAAAGGCATCTAAGATTATATATATTATTTTAATTAAGGGTGCTTGAAATTGTATATGGCTTTCTTTGAATAATAAGCATCTAGAGATGAGGTATGATTAGAAAATGCAATCTCTTTTACAGATTCAATTAAATCAACTTCATTTCAATAATGTTGAATGATTAGAGAAAATTTTATCAGAATCATACTTTGAGTCATCATTCAAAGAATCAATTTTTTTTTAAATTCTGCAATGTGGTTTACTAGATAATGACAACAGGACTTAAAATTAATGGAAGAAGTTTGAGGGCGATTAAATTATATGTCTTAATCAGTCTGATTTAATATGACTAGTGGATAGAAAGAATTTTCATTTATTCACAAAAGACAACCATCTGAGCCAGTCAAGCTTATAATTAGTGAGAAATAACCCTCAGAAATTAGTGTGCATCTCATATGTGAAGAAGAGTTTGCTCAAATAATATATAACCTGTTTACCTTGAACTTTTCATTTCTTGTAAAATGTATTTTTATTTTAAGCCATTAAACTGTGTAATATTTGAATGAGATTATTCTTGTTGCTGTTTTCTGTTCCAGGCTAAACCAGGATAACTAGTTATGAGGAGATATAAGGTATTGCAGGATGACATGTTATATACTTATTTGTTATCAAAATACAAAGCTTTCAGTTTTTAAAAAATTGAGATTAGTATTTATTTTTAAATATATTTTAGATGTAATTTTAATATACATTTGTCTCTAGGCAGATAAAATATAGTATTCAACTTTATCCATGTCTTTCATTATAGAGAAATATACATTTGCAAAAGGTTTACTTCTTCAAAAGTTGCACTATTCATATATTTTTTAAGGAGAAGCATATGATATGATCTATTTGTCATAATGATAAGGTATATAAGATATTGTATTAAGATATGATTTAAATTTATAGAGAAATGCTGATAAATATTAAAACGTGTTATGCCTAGATAAGAAGGTATAGTTAAGAAATAAAAACAATATTTGATGCGATCAAATCATTATATCATAAATATGTAAAAGCTAGTTAAAAGGTTTGATTTAAATTATGTCCTTTCTTCCCTATTGACATTTCAATGAGATTAATAAGTTATATTTATATCATCCATCCGCATGGCAATATTAAAATACACTTTCAATCTTTCACGTAATCCATGTAAAAGGGATACACAAAATATTAAACGGTAGTCCTTGTCTCTTCCTTGCTGAGGTGAAGTGAAGGTTTTAAAGCAGGAAATCTTGGAATGAGACAACAAGGTAAAGTTTAAAAAGAACAGGTAAGGAGAGGACCCCTTTTGTACATACAACTGATACATAGTCAGAGAGGTTTGAACTGCCTGAAATCCTAGTAATTGTAATAAAGGAAAAAGTACTATCCTCTCTGGCCCAGCAGGAAAGGGTCAACCAAAGATGGTGATTATTTCTCTAACACAGTTTTATATATGTGTGCCAGTGCTTACTATACTTCCATCATGTATAGATGCATCAGAAGGTTCTGTCTGTGGGAAACAGTGTCTGTGGGAAACAGTGTCTGTGGGAAACAGGAACACACCAGACAATGAATCCATCAAGACCTTGATTTTGGACTTCTCAGCCTCCAAAACTGTTAGAAATAGGTGTTTGTTGTTCGTAAGCCACCAAGTTTATGGTATGTTTGTTATAAGCAACCTGAACAGGCTAAAACATGGACTCTAAAATATTCTGGAGCTCCAAATTACTATGTGGGTTACAAATCCAACAGACCAATATTGTATGGAGCTACTGAGATTTGGGGGGTTAGACTGCTTTTGCAGCATAATGATGTCCGTAACTCTAGCTGATGACCTAACTGTAATAAAATCTTAAAATCTGTGCTCTTAATCTAAATGCTGTAATAGTAGCTATGATTTAATAGGAAAACAATCTAGACACAATTTAATAATAATTTCATTTCTCTTTCAGCCTGAAATTGGAAGTCAAACTGTGATTTTATTTTCATATAAAAACTCTGAATTAGTAGATTTTCCTGCAAAGTGGTAATAACAGGGTTAACGTTCACAGCTAAATAATCACAATGTTATGGTGAATTGATAAAATGCTTAATAGTTAAAGACTACAACAATTTAAAATAAGCTGACTTTGCCAGTTTTTACTTGCCTACCCAACAGTTATTTTTCATCAACAGTTCTGAATTCAATTCATTTTAAGTGTACATATTGTTTTTCTTTAGGAAAAAGAATAAAATATTCATGACAGTCTGTGGTGATTCATACATTTTTGTTACTTAGAAATATCTAACTTCATTAATTCTTCAGAATGTCTTTTACTGCCCTGAAACACAAATAGTATGATAATGTGTCTGGGGAATTGGCTGCTGAAATGTATTTAAAAGAATTCCATGCCTTCTAATATACAGTGTTTTGAGAAAGAGTTTAAAATTTTAGAATATCAAGTACAAGTGATGTTATTTAATAATTGATAAAGGCAGTTCCTATACAACTTTGACATTCTATCATTCTATTCAGATTAGACTTTTAAAAAATCAGTAGTTTCTTTATTCTTTTTTGTTTGTTTGTTTTTTCTTACCACCCCAAATGCAAAGCCTCATTTTTTTTAATACTTTAAGTTCTGGGATACATGTGCAGAACGTGCAGATTTGTTACATAGGTATACACATGCCATGGTGGTTTGCTGCACCCATAAACCCATCATCTACATTAGGTATTTCTCCTAATGCTACCCCTTCTCTAGCCCCCCACTCCCCAATAGGCCCTGGTCTGTGATGTTCCCCTTCCTATGTCCATGTGTTCTCATTGTTCAACTCCCACTTATGAGTGAGAACATGCAGTGTTTGGTTATCTATTCCTGTATTAGTTTGCTGAGAATGATGGTTTCCAGCTGCATCCATGTTTCTGCAAAGGACATGAACTCATCCTTTTTTATGGCTGCATAGTATTCCATGGTGTATATGTGCCACATTTTCTTTATCCAGTCTATTATTGATGGGCATTTGAGTTGGTTCCAAGTCTTTGCTATTGTGAATAGTGCTGCAATAAACATACGTGTGCATGTGTCTTTATAGTAGAATGATTTATAATCCTTTGGGTATATACCCAGTATGGGATTGCTGGGTCAAATGGTATTTCTGGTTCTAGATCCTTGAGGAATCGCCAGACTGTCTTCCACAATGGTTGAACTAACTTATGCTCCCAACAGTGTAAAAGCATCCCTATTTCTCCACATCCTCTCCAGCATCTGTTGTTTCCTGACTTTTTAATGATCACCATTCCAACTGGCATGAGATGGTGTCTCATTGTGGTTGTGATTTGCATTTCTCTAATGACCAGTGTTGATGAACTTTTTTTCATATGTTTGTTGGCCACATAAATGTCTTCTTTTGAGAAGTGTCTGTTCATATCCTTTGCCCACTTTTGGACAGGGTTGTTTCTTTTTTCTTGTACATTTGTTTAAGTTCTTTGTAGATTCTGGATAGTAGCCCTTTGTCAGATGAGTAGATTGCAAAAATTTTCTCCCATTCTGTAGGTTGCCTGTTCACTCTGATGATAGTTTATTTTGCTGTGCAGAAGGAAGCTCTTTAGTTTAATTAGATCCCATTTGTCAAGTTTGGCTTTTGTTGCCTTTGCTTTTGGTGTTTTAGTCCCTATTTAATCAATAGTGTTGGGAAAACTGGCTAGCCACATGCAGAAAACTGAAACTGGACCCCTTCCTTACACCTTATACAGAAATTAACTCAAGATGAATTAAAGACTTAAACGTAAGACCTAAAACCATAAAAACCCTAGAAGAAAACCTAGGCAATACCATTCAGGACATAGCCATGGGCAAAGACTTCATGACTATTTTCTCTTTTCTAAATTATCTATTCTCATTTAAGGCAAGTACTAATGTTTGAGAAAGATCAGATTTTCCCTAATATTCTTTACATTACCATTAACAGTAATAATGTATTAATCATACATGGAACCTTTCTTTAGTGTTATTCTTACATCATCTCTTATGGAGTAAAATAATGGAAGCCTAAAGAAGTAGTTTTATGTCCCAGGCCACAAGGATACGGACAGAACCAGGGTTAAAATCCAGATAAACTGGCTGCTACACCATTGTTCACTCTGCTCTGTTCTAGTAGAAGAGTTCAAGAGTTCATCCTACTCTGTTCAATTGTTTATGGACTCTCTTTAGTAGGTGTTTAAAATGCTTAAAACAATAGCAGTGTCTTTAAAATCTCATATCTTTCTTTGGTCTATCTCTAATTGGTACATATATGCATAGTAAATACCAAAATTACCAACATACTATACCTTGAATATTTTTTGCATAGACATTGTAAATGTTATTATTAGATGTCATTATTATTTCTCCTTAGTCCTTGTTACCTGATGATAATTGATCAAAGAATGTTAGGAGGTCAAAAATTCAACAAATGACTATAAGATGGACACTCAAGGCTGGGCATGGTGGCTCACACCTGTAACCCCAGCACTTTCGGAGGCTGAGGAGAGTGGACTACCTGAGGTGAGGTGTTCAAGACCAGCCTGGTCAACCTGGTGAAACCCGGTCTCTACTAAAAATACAAAAATTAGCCAGGCATAGTGGCACATGCTGTAATCTCAGCTACTCAGAAGGCTGAGGCATAAGAATCACTTGAACCTGGGAGGCGGAGGTTGCAGTGAGCCAAGATTGTGCCACTGCACTCCAGCCTGGGTGACAGAGCAAGACTCTGTCAAAATAAAAAATAATTAAAAAAAAAGGATGGACCCTTAAATGTTTGATGATATAGAAATTACTATCTTTACAAATCCTTTATTCATTCATTCAGTAACTGTTTATTTAAACCTACTGTAAGGAATGAGCTGTGATTAGGTGCTGTGCATATTGTCGTAAACAAATAGGCAAGACAGCCACACTCAAATAACATATATAATATGTTACATATATAATAAGTAATATTACATATGACATATGTAATTTATTGGAATACATAAGGAATACATATTATATATAATATATAATATATTGGAATATGTATACAATACATGTATATAATATACAATATATATAATGTTATTACACATATTATATATGTGTATATAATATATATGTGTACATGTGTATATGTATATATATATGTATGTGTATATATACACATATACACACACACTAACAAAAAGTCTATGAAACTAAAAAGCCGGCTGCTCTAAGAGATAAAACGTTGGAGGAAGTCGAGAGAAATTCTATTTCCCTGTGTTTGACATGGAAGCTTCACTAAGAAGCTCAAAATTAAGCTGAGGGTTAAAGGATGAGAATGAGTCAGCTCTACAAAGAATTGGAGGCAGAGCACTTCCATTATGGGAAAAGTACATGCAAATTCATATAAGCAAAAAATGGCTTAGAATGTCTGGAACATAAAAGTGATTTAGAGGGAAAGTGGCTCAAAGTGAGAGTGAAGACCAGATTGTTATAGGCCTTAGGATGCTGGCTGGTATTTGAGGGCAATGGGAAGCCAAGTTTTAAGAGCAAAGTTATATGATCTAATCTAAATTTCAAAACCAGATAAGTCATCCTGGCTGTATATAAAGAATGTTTTGGAGGAGTCTAATTTTAGTAACTTTGGAGACTGACTTAATATAGACTCACTTTCTGGTACATAGTTATAGAATAATGGATACATTTAAAGCTAAACAAACAAATAAGTAACATGACTGGAAAAAGAAAGGTATTCCCTGATGTCAGAAAGAATGAATAATACCAAACCTGAGCTGTAATTTACTAATCTGGTGCTACAGTTGTCCAGAAAATTAGGTTTGGCTTTACGCTCTAAATTCAGGCCCTAGAATTTGAATACCCACTTAGGGATAAAATGACATAGCCTTTGAATTGCATGATGAAATTTGCATAGAGAACAACCTTAGAAAGACGGGTATCTTGGCCTCAAGTGATCCTCCTGCCGTAGTCTCCCAAAGCACTTGGATTGCAGGTGTGAGGCATGGCACAGCCACGTTATCCTTTTGATGCAGGGCTACAAGCACTGATTCCTGCATCTGCTATGACCTGGGCACAAGATTTTGAATCCTTCACTAAATTATTCCCTCAATTTCCTCTAAGAATGATTCAGCCTTAGAATAAGTCACAAGATTTTTTGGTTTTTTAAATCAAAAAATTAAGATACTAGGCCTGGTATGATGGCTCACACCTGTAATCCCAGCACTTTGGGAGGCCGAGGAAGGAGGATTGCTTGAGCCCAGGAGTTTGAGACCAGCCTGGCCAACATGGCGAAACTCTGCCTATACAAAAAATCACAAGAATTAGCTAGGCATATTGGTGCAGGCCTGTGGTCCCAGCTACTTGGGGTGTTTAGGGAGAGCATCACTTGAGCCCAGGAGGTGGAGGCCACAGTGACCCAAGATCGCACCACTACACTCCAGCCTGGATGACAGAACAAGACCCTGTCTCCAAAAAAAAGAAAGAAAAAAAAAGAAATAAATTAATATACAAATAGCAACCTGGAAGGAGATGATTGAAGTTTAGAGTTTAGTCTGATTTTAACAGTGACCTCAAGAGAGCGGATTTTTTTTTTTTTTTGAGATGGAGTCTCGCTCTTTTCACCCAGGTTGGAGTGCAGTGGCACAATCTCGGCCCACCGCAACCTCCACCTCCTGGGCTCAAGTGATTCTCCTGCCTCAGCCTCCAAAGAAGCTGGGATTACAGGCGCTCATCACCACACCCAGCTAACTTTTTTTGTATTTTTATAGAGACAGAAGATCACTCGAGGCCTGGAGATCAAGACCAACCTAGGCAACATAGCAAGACTCTGTGTCTACAAAAGTATTTAAAAATTAGCCAAGCAAGGTGACGCACACACCACTGCACTCCAGCCTGGGCAACAGAGTGAGACCTTGTCTCAAAAAACAACAACAACAACAACAAAAAAAAAAAACAAGGATAATGTGATTATTTTTGTGTAAACCTCATTTTGTACCAAAACGCTAGCATTTAATTTTTTAAAGTGAGGTGTGATTGCCATTATCTCATCCGCTTTGTGCTAAAATGCTTTTTTAGTTGCGACTGGGCCAGGGGCCAGGATGTATCTCCTCTGTAACTCTGACCTGAATCTTCAGGAAAGAAGATTGAGGACGAAGGTCTTGGTTGAAATAAATCAGGTTGTCAAGCAGGGGTGATTTTGCCCCCAGGGAACATTGGCAATGTCTGGAGACATCTTTTGGTTGTCACAAATGTGGGATGGGGGTTACAAAAAAAAAAAAGAAAGACTGGTATCTTGTTAAATGAGTCACTAGAAATCTCTGTTTACTACTGGTCCAATATGTTGCTAAAAGAAAACTTGCTCTACTTAAGATATAAGAGTATGTTCATATTGAAAGTGCACATGTACCCTAAAACTTAAAGTATAATAAAAAAAAGAAGTACCATGAAAAATTGACACCCTAAACTCTACCACATGTGGAAATGGTTTACAGGTTTATATTATTCACATTATGTGAGAATCTCCAAGTTAGAAACATAAAGTAAAACTTCCTCTAAACTAATGAAATAACCGTTATACATGACAGTTACAAATGCAAACTGCTTTACAGTAATATTTTTGTATATTTCCAAGATGATTTTTTTAAAACATAGAATAGGTCATTTCACTTCTCACTTAAACTCTGGTTTCCCATTGCACTTACAATACCAGTTAGCAACCTAAACACCTATGACAATCTGATAGCCAGTCTCATTTGGAACTGTACTGCCTCTTAGCTCATTCAGGCTGCTGTACCAAAATGCTATAAACTCAGTAGCTTATAAACAACAGAAATTTATGTCTCACAGGTCTGGAGGTTGGGAAGTTCAAGATCAAGGCACTGGCAGGTTCTGTGTCTTGTGAGGACTGTTTCCTGGTTCACAGAAGGTGCCTTTGCACAGTATCCTCACGTGATAGAAGCAAGCTAACTCTCTGTGGTCTCTTTTCTAAGGACACTAATCCCAATCATGAGAGTTCTGCCTTCATGTTCTAGTCACCTCTAAAAGACCCTACTTTCTAATATAAACTTGGTGGTTAGAATTTCAACATATGAAGTTTGGGAGAACACATTCAGGCCATAGCACCCTCTCAGCCATTTTTATTTCTTTGAAACATACATAGACATATGTGCACGGAACTATTCACAATAAAAATTATAAATAATAGTAGAAATTGATCCACTGTGATTAACGTACACAACAATCCATCTGAACACAACAATCAATGCTGAAATAAACTATATGAGTTTTTTGAAATTATTAAATAATTTTAAAAATTAGAAACCATAATGAAAGAATTGATCATGAGATAGAAAATAATCTTAAAAAGAATTACTGTAGAAGTAACATAATCAGTGAAATTAAAAATACAATGGATGATTGAAAAAGGAATGTATATAAATGTTGAGAGCTATTTGTTGAAGTGAAAAATAAATGTAAAGAAGTAACCCAGAAAACATCAAAGGAAGGAAAATAAAATGAAAAATGAGGAAGTCATATCTTTTGACCTTCTCATTCTAAATTCCAGAACAAGAGATTGGGGGAGACGCAGTATTTGAAGGCATAATGGCTGATAATTTTCCAGTATTCATTAATGACATCAATTTTTATTTTGAAGATCAAATCACAAATAGGATGTATTAAAAATAAACCCACATCTAAAAAAAATTGTGATGAAGTGGCTCGTAGGGATAAAAGAGAGGTTGCCTAAGAATAACAACTAGACTGCAACTAAGGACTCCTTCATAGCAACAAAATAAAATAGAAATACCTTCAAATGTTAAAGAAAAATAACTCGCAACCTAGAATTCTGAACTAATCTAAAGCATCATTTAAAAGTGAGAAAGAAATGAAGATTTTTTTAGAAAAAGACTGAAACGTTTGCCACTTACAAGCTTTCACTGAAATAACTACTGAAGAATACATTTCAGTAAGAAGGAAATTGAATCTGTTATGATAATGCAAGGATAAAAGAACTAATGGTGTGCCAAAAAATGGTGAAGATGTGGATAAGTATAACTAATTTTTGACTATAAAGACAACCACACTAATAAGAATTACTAGAAAATATTAGACAATGTAAGAGAGAAAAAGAAGGTCTTTAATGAGTTGTAAGCATCTTGCGTAGTTCATAGTTGGGAGGTGGGTACAGATATTGATTACCTCTAGACTTTGTTAGTCAACTGAGCTTGTCTAAGATTTAATGTGCCCAACCAAATAAATAAAAAGTAAAAATAGAATATACAATTCAATCTATACAGAAATAAAAGAACAGGGAAAAAACTCAGTCAAGCTAATATACTTCAAGAAGGAGAAAAGGAAGTAAAGAAAGCTCATTGTCTAGAAAACACAAAATAATAAAATAAATGCAAACACATCTGTAATTATAATAACAGAGTAAATAGTTTAAAAATTCTCAGACTGGATTTTTGACTTTTAAGAAATGCAGTTACACATTAATTTCAAGTCATACACTATCAAAGAAACCTGATGTAACGATATCAACATCGGAGAAAGGAGACTTTGAGGCAAAACTCAAAATTAGAGGTTTCTGTAATTAGAGGATGAGCTCATAAGGTTTTTAAAATGAATAATTAGGAAGCTACGGCAATTCTGGATATACAGGCACCAACTGACATGTATACAAAATAAAAACTGATCAAACTATAGGAAGAAATCAATACATCTACTATCACAATGTAAAATCATTAATACATTTCTCTCTAGAGGTATAGAGAAATTGAGAATAAATTAGTATAATATAAGAGCTGGGATGGGAGGTGGTGGGGTGACTACATAAGATAATCTACCTAGACATGGTGAATGTCTTAGAGAAGGACCGTGAGCTACTCCTGGAGAAGTTAGAGCATAATGAAATCAGGAGATTTTTTGTAATGCATTATAATAAAGTGTCATAAACTTCAATGGGCAGATTTTATAGCTCACTACCATTTGCATATTTTTTGTATATGGTATGTTTACCAAATTTTCCATTGGTATTTCATATGTTCATCATACACACACACACACACATACCTACACACCATCAATTTGAATTATATTTCTCGCATTTTGTTGTCTGTAAAAGTAATGTATTGAGAGCTTTAAGACCTTAATCCCAGTTCTGGTTTTGCCTCTAAATAGCTATGGGATGTTTGGCAAATCAAATCATTTCAACTTTCAACCCCTATATTCTTATCTGCAAATTAAGTTGATAAAATCAGACAGAGAAGATTTATTTCATCAGTTGCTACCCCATAAATTTATCTAAAATTTTTGACCTTTTGGGAATTATAAAAGTATATTTAAATTATATATTTCACAAGTAGGTATTGTGTAGCAATTAATTTTTCCATTAAAATGAGGACAAATAAAGTTATTTATTCCATGAATGACACAGTACATATTTGAGATAATAAAACCCAGGCACCTCTTAATCTGCCTAAGTAAATGAGGTGGTTCACTAGAGCATGACACCAGGATATGTCCCCAGTTGTTTAAATAAGTTGAATAAATGGGCACTGAATTCTTGCTACCCCTACAAAGACAATGTTAGCAATTTATCATAACGAAGGTAAAAATAAAATATGTACATTACTAAACATAGCCTCTTTTGGTGCTATTTTTCCACTAAATAAATTACATTTTAAGTGAAATAAGCTTTTTATTATAACCTACCAGACCCTTCATAGCCTGGCCTCAATCTATGTCATTACCAGTAATGCATAATATAATCTGGCAGATTTGTTGATAGGATTAAATTAAATCATCTATTCACAGTTACAATGAAAGGTCTGGCACATAGTAGATTTTCAGTTAATACTTTTTCCTTTCCTTTGCCTGCCTTTAGAATATGCAAAAACCATAGATGCACTATATAACCTCTTTATCAGACCAGTGTGCTAATTTCCTTGAAAAGAGTGAACAGCCATATGATACAATGATACATAGTGTAGTGTTTCTAATTTTTCTGAGGATCTCAACATACAAAGCTCACACAAACTTTAGAGAACAAAGGAAGCAGGTTTCCTGAAGTTTGTGGGTAGGTGTCCTACCTCTGCTTCTTAATCGGCTCCTAGGGCCAGGTTCAGCTGAGCCCCGGCATCTAGTCAAGCTCTCCTACATGTAGAAGAGACTGCTCAGTTCACAGCATCTATATGAGCAAGTCACCTAAGAAACATGAGGTTGGTCAGAGCCCTGGCAGCTGGCTAAAATCCACTTCAGGTTCCGGAAAATAGTCACAATAATAAGCTCTTCAGATAGCCCTCATCTTCTGTTATTAGATTGAGTCCTTCAATACTCTCAGTACTCCTCAATAACCAACCATATGCTAAAAATTTAAGAGAATATTGTGACTGAGTTTTAAAGTAAACCCTTACAGACAAGGAAACAGAGGCCCATAGAATTTCAAGTAGTAAATTGACATATTCTAAATTAAGGCTAATGTGTTTTCAACAATAAACATTTAGATATTATACTTTTTGGTGATGGTGGTAACATGGTAATATGAGTACCAATTGCTAGACGAAATTAAGACATGAAAACCTTTCTATCTTCACTTTTCCAGATCAGGCTTTACTTTAGCATATTATGTGGAATGACTTAAGCCTTTTTCCAGGTTAATTTGTTAGTAATCACTAACAAATTTTAGTGTTTCTCTAAAAAAATCTAATTATTCAAGACATTCCAATATAAATAGAATATCTTTTTCCTTTACACGGAGCTTGTTGAGAAGGAAGAGAGGGATCCCTTGCAATATAATCATCTTCTCCAACTTTATTTTCATTTTCTCCTTTAAAAAAATCCTTCCAACAAGACTGATTGACTTAGTGTTAGGATCAGAATTTTCACTTACCTGTTCCTCTTACTAAGAGTGCTGCCCTTAATTCTCTCCACTTTTCTAAATTGTATCCTTCCTTTAAGATCCAGCAAAATTGAACTATCCCCCAAGAACTGTTCTTGGTCTATTGCTGTTCATAGTAACCAGTGTTCTCCTTTTATTTAAACTTTGAGACGTGACATTTCATATGTTCTTTTTGTTTTTCTTTGCTAATAGCATCCAAACCATCCAAAGTCCCTTTAGTACAGGAACTATGTCACAGTTTTACCATTTAACTGAGGACTATTGAATTATACGTAGGGGCTTTATAAGCATTTCATCCAGATAAATATCACTCAGATAAAGTGTACTAATAAAAGTATAAGGTCATATCACATGGTTTAACTGGTCAACTATAAAGACACTAAAATTCCTGAATTGTTGGGCTATGTCATATAGGACATCCTGGGATATTTGAGAAGCAAGGAACTATTAATATAAGAGTCCTGTTTATCACTAAGCAACATGTAAAGAAAAAAGATAAATCTTGGAATTTCTAGAGCTTGACAGTGTGCTCTGTTCGTGCAGCTTCTTATTTACATACATATATTTTTGGATTCAACTGAACAATAGCATCTAGTTCAAAGAAAGTTACTGTAAGAACCTTGTCATGAATATAATCACACATCGAAGGATCTAAAGCCCTTGTGGTATTTTTTCTATTTTTAAAATGTCAAGTCTCACTTTGTAGGATGCAATCTGCAATAACATTTATTGCATTTATAGCCAAGAAAGAAACTGCATGAACAATGTAATTGCATACAGTAAGGGTCACATATATTTTGACCATCATTTAAAATCTCACTAGGTAGAAGCAGCAAGTTCAAAGGAACAATCTATTTATTTTTTTCATTCCCATATCTCTACCTCTCTCTAGTGCCTTCATTGTCTCTATAAGATAGAAACATGATGTCATTATTTTTTAATGTTCATATTTTTTGAAAAAATGAAACAATATTCCAAGATATTATTTTTTAAAAAACAGAATTATACCAGATGTCCAAATCTATAATAAAACAGAGGTTTATTTTTGGTTGTTTTTTCAACTGGCACATATAAAAGGAAATAATTATATTAATAATTTATATCAAAATAATATTGATCTATTAACTAAATAATTGGCTCTGTATGTGATTGCTTTCATTTATTACCAAGATGTTCTTTGTTTAATGGTTGGATATTAGAAGGAAATAACATCTTTGTCCTTTACTAAAGCACTTTACTAAAGTTTTATTAAATTCCTAAAGAGAAAACTAAAACCACAGTGTTTCACATGTGCAGATACTCAGCATTATGCCCTGAAAATACAATTTCTAAGAGAATTTTCTCTTTCTAGCTCTTTATGAAAGGCTTCTTCTATCTTGGTGCATTATGTATGCTTGTTATATGTTTCTTTAGCATTATTACAAATTCTGCTAAATCAGTTCTTTAATCTTTCTATGACTAATTGATTTGGATAATTTACAAAGTACATCATTTAATAAACATAAAATTAATCTTTTAAAAATACACAGCCACTACCTCCTTTGTCACACCACAGCTTTGATAGTATTTGCAACTACTCTAGGGTATCTTAGAGAATTGTTTTACTTCATAAATCTCTACTTCCCTTTTTTAGGCTCAGGAAAGCAGGATCTACAGACATGAAACTTAGCATTGGAATGTATCAACAGTTATAATCCTGGTAGGATCACTTGCTCAGGTCTTTATTTTAAATAGGTGTAATCAGCCCTTGATTATTCCTTAGAATCATTATGTTCACATTTGGTGAATATTGGCCACTGGTATTTCCTATTTGCTAAAATTAGAAAAGGGCTTGGAAAAAAATTTCAAAGGTGCTAATTAGGGTAACAATTAAGAGTCCAGATCTGCAGCCAGAATGCTTGGGCTCAAATCTCAAAATTGCCATGTACTAGCTAAGTGGACCTTGGGAAATTTAATTAACTGAGCAATGCTTCTATTTTCTCATGCAAAATAGAATAAGGCTATTGTAAGGATTCAATGAATTAATTTATATAAAGAATTTAGAATAATGCCTGGCATATGGCAAGAGTGCAACAAATGTTAGCTGCTGTTATTATTGTTGATATCATGTTAAAGGTAGTTATTAGTGAAATATAATGAAGATACTTAATTTGTCAATCAGCACATGCAAATTACTACTAAACATAGTAAAAAAGTAAAGTTGTTAGTATCTTGAAGTTTCTTTTTCTAGAACACTAAGAAATATTAACATACTGTGGTCCCTCTCTAGAAACAATATGACTAGCAGAAAATACAAATATGTTACAAAGTCAAAACATGACTACATCACTGAAAAATAGTCATTAAAAATGCCAAAAAGCTAATTTGTTATTTCCGCATTAATGTGTAAATATATTTTCTCTACTAAAATTTAATAACAGATAGGTGATGACAGTCACCAAAAGAGGAGAGCTATCTTACATTTCACAAAAAAAAAAAAAAAAAAATACATGAGTTACTTTTCTGTGGCATGGGAATAGAAAGTAAGCATTTTATTTTAGTAATAGATTTGCAAATCCTAAACTTTATCTTTGCCTGAGGCTTTCTTCAGCCCTGGAAAGCTGCTAGTGAACAGGGTAGTTCAGAGATTAAAATGTAACACCTCCATGGAGCAATGCCCAATTGGTAGCTAGTGAATCAATACACTGCTCCCTTGCCCCTCGAATGGGAAGATCCTGAGGCACCTATTTTGTACTAGCTCTAAGGTTTTCTCCAGCAAGGTTAAGCTTCAGTCATCCACAGTGGTAGCTGACTTGATAATGTGCTTTCTATTGACGGTCTTGTCTTCCTTGTCTCTCCTTCCCATCCTACTACCCTCACCTCTCAATGAACTATGTGTGATCAGATTTCATCTCAAGTTTGTTGTTTTGAGGGAGTACCCAAACTAGGATTCCTGGTAAACTGGAGATGGTGTGATCAGAGTTTAAGCCGAGAAACTAGAAAGGAAATGGGCTTTCAGCAGAAGCAGAAGCTGGAAAGGAGGATTTGAATCAGGGAGTTTATATTCCTAGCCATTGGTTTCTTGACATCATGAGTTGCCTTCTTCTTCAATGCCCTGATGTTGGCGGCTGTTAGTACATACTTGCAAAAAACTATACTGTTAGCAGTTTAGGGCTAAGTTAAGAGGCCAATTCTTTCATAATCAAATTAAATTTCAGTGGAGACATGCCTTGTTTATGTCTTCTTTCTTTGCTTCGCATCCCATCGATTTTTCATCATGTCCAAGTGGTCCCCAGAGACTTTGCATGGTCTGTCGGCTCCAGAAACTCTGCAACTCTGCAGGGAAGGCATGCGCCAGGCTGCAAACCCAGTGTCTCAGTAACCTCATTCAGCTCTTGGCAACTGTTGCAGGCATGGCTGAAACAGCAGCTTCTCAGCATGCTGAGAGAAAAGAACTCTCTTTCCTCCAGAGGTATGCACAGCTATGGCCATTCCACTATCCAAAATGCTGTTTTCAAGTTTAACACTGTTTGCTAACACAGGTCTTTATGTTCACACGTAGTTTCTTTTTGGTAGGCCCCTGGACCAAACAGGATAAGCCACAGGAGCCCCTAAAAATGGCCATGTGTTTGGGAAACTATATATTCCAAATGTTTCCTGGGATTACAACCCTTCTCCTTGAAGCGAATTCCCCTGTCAGAGGCTATTGCAATTCTTCAGTGACTTTGGAAATCCTTCACTAAAAGATAACATACCACCTAAGGTAGTCTTCATTTGAGACTACCTCAGTCCATGAAAATCATTCTAATGTCTTTGAAAACTTAAGAAGAAGGAAAGGTGAGATCTTGAACCATTTCTTTCCTAAAAGGTTAGAGATTCCATGACAATTTTCCTATCTCTTTCTCCTCCAACTATTGGCTTTCACAAATGTAAGCAGTGGAAGCAAGGCCTTTGACAAGGCCTCCTAAGCATTCCACCAAAATCTTTCTGCAGAAGAAACCCTCAAGTCATGCACTGGCAAGAATAGGAATGTTATTCAGGTGTTGGGATGTCTCCACTTATACATGAAACTCTCTTGGGGCTGTCATGGTGGCTCTTCTTGGGGCTGAGGGAACAGGTGTGGCATTTAAAATTTTCCTCACTAGTTTCTGTGATGTGGGTTGTATCTGAAGCTTCCTTTTTGATAGTTGTGGAGGTTGTATAAGTTCTCGCTTTTCTAAGACACTTTTACTTTCAAGTAATTTATATATATATATATATAAACTTGTCAAATTATAGTTGAATATTAGATATCATAAATCTTGCTATAGGTCAAGGGGAGCAATGGAAAGGAAGTGAGACAAACAGGTCTGTTTTTTGGAGTATACAAGAAACATATCCCAAACAAGTAACTGCACAGCTCGGATGATAATGTGGAGAATGTGTTGGAGGCAGACATTTAAAACAATTAGGGAGTTTGTGGAGTATTCCAAATGAAAGACAATGACAGTCTTAAGGCTGTATTTTAGTCATGTTATGGATACATGGATTTTGTGCACTAATTGTGCATTACACCATTTAATTTCTAATCTTTTGGGGAAATAACTTGGGTATGTCAGGAATACATCTTTGATCCCTCTCCTCTATGGATACTGCAGCTTTGGAAAGGGGTCATGAGGACTGGCGGCTGCTTCTCATTCTGTCCATCTTCAGGAAACTCCCTCCACTCTTCTTGCCCATGGCTGGCTGCCCTAAGGTTTGTTATCCACAGGATATTTGTTGTTAAATTGGGGGATTTCTAGTATAAAGTGACATAAATCAGAGACATGTCACTTCAGGATGAACATAACAGCCTGAAGGGCACTATGCACCACAAAATCCTGTGGTAAACACTCTTGCCAGGCTATGATTTATCAGGTTTTGCCTCTGCTCTGAAAGTTAAAAGGAGTGGAGCAGACTCCCTGCAGATCACTGAATCATGGCCATATGGCTTGGATGAGTTTTAGGGTTTTCTGACCCTATGCCCCACACTCCACACACAAACTTACTTCCCAGTAACTGAGAACTCTGTTTCAGTCACGCCGGTTTCTTGTTTCTCTAAAAAATCTTGTTTTAATCTAAAAGTAAAAAGAAACATTGGCTTTTTTCTACCCCAGATTTCTGCTCATTTTATTCCCTTAGTCTAGAATACCTTTCCCATTTTACAGTCATCTAGATTCCTACTCCCCAAATATATGTGTATGGTGTCGTTGCATGGTTTGTTTAGAGTGCAATAGAAAATGGTGCTTTCTAGGAAATAAAAGATTCATATTTACCAATTTTATACTGTTAACTTCTTTTCCAATTGTGTAAAAGTGGAATGGACTTATCTCTAACAGGAAAGTAAGTTCTAAGGAGAGAAACTATCTTTTACGACATTTTAGCTCTTTTCTCTCCCCCACAGCATGGTAATGATCACCCAATAAAGGATCAACAGCTACTAGTTAGGATGGTTCATGATTCATCTACTGTTTGTCATGGTGTCTTATAGCATGTGTTAAAGTGAGCTAACAATGGCCTGAGAAGGACTCTGTACTTCTATATTTGAGTCCTTGTGGATGAACTGTAACCTGACTAATAGGTAGACAAGATTCACAACCTAACTTAAGAGTATGTGCCTGTAACAGTAGCTGAGTCTTTGTCAATCCCAGCAGCCATACTTCAACCACTCATACATTGCTGAGTGTTCAAACTGTGTTCAAATAAGGCAAATGCCAATCAGTAACCAATCCAGCTGTTTCTGTACCTCACTTCCAGTTTCTATACATCACTTCCCTTTGCTTTGTCTATAAATTTGTTCTGACCATGAGTCATCCCTGCAGACTCTGAATCTGTTGTGATTCTGAGGGCTGCCAGATTCGCAAATCACTCATTGCACAATTAAACTCCTTTAAATTTAATTCAGCTGAAGTTTTTTTTTGTTTTGTTTTTTCACATGCTACAGTGACATCCCAGTTTTTTTTTTCCATGGTAACCTATAAAACAGATGTTATGCTTATCTTACAGGATCAACTTTCATAGTAGGGCCCTATTGCGTTTTAAATTTAACTGAGGACATTAAAAAAAATCCCATGATAATAGTTTAACTTACAGCTTAAGTGAAAGGTATAAACTATGGTTACTTTAATCTGGGTATATAAAAATATAGAAAACCACACAATGCTCAACCATGCTTGTGGCTAAAGAAAAATTACATTATAGACCCAAGGCAATGGTATTATTTTAGTGAACCTATATATGTTTTACTGCATTGTCCACTCAATATATGACAAATTCGTTAAAAGCATTTATTGCAAATACAGTCACCATACTGGGTAATGAGCTACAATAATTAAGGAAAGAAGATGTACCCTACTCTTTAGATATTGACAGTTTAGTAAATAATTTGTTTCTTTCTATTTTGGTCTGGTACGTAAGAGAAAGATTTGTGATGAAGTCAAAGAATTACAGTCATCCCATATAAAAGTTTATCTTTCTTTGGCCTGAAGTAATTTTAGTTGTGTGTGTGTGTGTGTGTGTACACTTTTTCCTTAACTCTGTAAATAATCTGTTGCCTTGTTGCGTCATAGGGTGATATTTTTATTCTTAAAATTCTAGAATAGGTTTCTATGTATAGTTTTTATCTTTTGACAATCTGATCTTGCCTAACACTAGTGAGACCACTAACTCTAGGAACATCAATAGTATTTAGTAAGAGGGGAAAGCCTTTGCAATGTGGTGATTATTAACTCAGTTTTCAACACAATGATCCTTTTATATTTTTAAAATATTTTTAGTTCTTTACAGTTTTTTTTATTTCTAATTTATTCTTCCTTCATCTTCTGCTCAGGGCTAGTATGGTCAGAGAATAGTGGAAAAGGAAAGACACCAGGGTCTTGTGGTACATGTGTGCTTGTAAAGTCATTGCATTGTAATTTTACAGATGGTGAATAGTTATTTACTTATGCTATGTGCCACAGGTATGCAAATATCATAGATGTTCAGGATTGGAAATAAGATATTACAGGTATTGGCCAGTAGTATTACAAGAAACATAGGTTTTTGTATTTTTTTCTTCACCAGGAAACACAGTAGTATAGTGGAAAGAATAGTTGGCAAGAAGTAAAGAATTTAGAGTCTGGCTTTAGTTTTCCACAAATAACCAACTGAGATAATTTTTTCTAGATTCTGACTTAAACCTCGTATTATAGCAAAAAAAGTAGCACAGGCCTTCAAATCAATTACACTTGGGTAGATGACTTGAGCAAGTTAACTAATCTCTGAGAACCTCAGTTTCTTTTTTTTATATGAACATGATACTTGCCTTGCTGAGCTGTTGTGAGAATTAGAGAGAATGGTGTTTGAAAACTTCCATACAGCTCTGATACCTAGTAGGTGCTCCAGAAAATTTGGTTATTGATATTTTAGCTTTGCCATTACTGTTAGCTGTTCTCAGTGAAGCTGATTCTCAGTGTTTTTAACATAGGATATTAATTCCCCATCTACCTGTCTCTTAGGGTTGTCAGGATAATGAAATGAGATATACAGGTATAAAGCACTTTGAAAAGAATGAGGCCTCATATGAATGTAAAGGAAAGTTGTTCTGGCATGCCTGAGGAAGACTGAGTTTCAGAGTGGGTAAGAATATGCAGTGTGGCTCATCTCTTTGTGCTGCATGACAAGGAGTATACAAATCTTCCTCTTGCTTACGAAGCTGCAAAGAAAGCTGATTTAGTCTAAGCATTCCGCTGTGGGCCAGGTGTTTCTGAAGTCTCAATCTTTGTTGCCAGAAGGTAGTTGGCTTATATTCCAGTGTTCAAGGTGCCAAGTCACTCTTAAAAAACAAACAAAACAGCTTTATCCAGCAGCACTCAGAGAAGTCGCCTTTCTCCCTCTTCCTTTTTCTTTTATTTTAATCTTTTGTAATGTGTGGTATCCAGATTCTAAGTGTAAACAAAACATGTCTTTTCTGGAGTCTCTGTTATGCAGTGCAAACTGGAAAAAAAATCAATCATAATCCTTCTTAATTTCTTTTAAAAATCCTTTTTATAAATAATTTATTTTTATATTTTGGTGTTTCTTGTATGATTTGGATGAAGTGAGGTGGAATTGAAGGATAATTTATGTCAATCTATTGCACACAATTCATTTCCTGAAGTACAGCATAATCAGAGTAGGCAGTTTCCCAGGATTTTTGTGATCACTATGCTGGTGTAGGGGCAAAGGGAAAGCTTCCCCTTCCACTCTCTGAAGGTTTGCTGAAAATGAACTGACAACAGGCAGGCTAATAGGAGAAAAATACATAGTTATTTATTTCATGTGCATGATGGGGGGATGCATAGGATTACCCAATAACTCAATGGACTATAGAAACATATTTATGTACCTTTTTTGTAAAGCAGAGAGAGATGGGGAATTTAGACCATTCTTCTCATGAATAGTAAATTATTATTAGGGATAATAAATGGACCTGGGAGACAAAATTAATTTGTAAATGATTCTCTTTAGTATTTGAATCATCCTTAGAGGCGACACTATCTGTTTGAAAAAGTCCATCTAGGTGTGGTTGCATCCCTCATTGACAAACAATGAGATTTCCAAGAGAGGATTAAAGGTAATTGTGTTCCTCTTTGGAGGTTCATAGTTTTTAGATGGATAAGAGAACTTCCGAGAACATCCTCATCTTCTGCTTTGAGAAACACAGAAGTGTTGGGAGGGTGCAGGACAAGCAAGGGCAGAGAGACCTTGAGGCTCTTTCTTTAGCTCAGTATGTCAGAGTCTCATTTTGTGGGATACTTTTTCAGCACCCCAACATTGGGGATAAGACTCTGCAAAGATACGTTAGGAACTGGTTGGTACATTTGGGAGAAAAGTACCTGAAAGGAATAAAAGGTTATCAAAAGTGGTTCTTCAATGAGAACACATGTACATGGGAGGGGAACAACACACTCTGGGGTCTGTTGGGGGGTAGGGTGGCGGGAGGGAGAGCATTAGGAAAAAATAGCTAATGCACGCGGGGCTTAATACCTAGGTGATGGGTTGATAAGTGCAACAAACCACCATCATCCACATTTACCTATGTAACAAACCTGCACATCCTGCACATGTACCCCAGAACTTAAAATAAAAATAAAAAAGGGGTTCTTTCTTCTCTTTATTTCTAATAAACACATTTTCCCAAGCATATAGAAGATCAAATTGAATTATATTTTTTATGACTTGAATTGTGCAAACAATTGGGAAATATAACTTTTAATATTGTATTAGTTCGTTTTCACACTGCTGATAAAGACATACCGATGACCGGGCAATTTACAAAGGAAAGCGGTTTAATGGAGAACTCACAGTTCCATGTGGCTGGGGAAGCCTCATAATCATGTTGGAAGGCAAGGTGGAGCAAGTTACATCTTATGTGGATGGCGGCAGGAAAAGAGAGAGCTTGTATAGGGAAACTCCTGTTTTTAAAACCATCAGATCTCATGAGTCCCATTCACTATCACAAGAATAGCATGGGAAAGATCCACTCCCATGATTCAGTCATCTCCTGCTGGGTCCTTCCCACAACATGTGGAATTATGGGAGCTACAAGACGAGATTTGGGTGGGGACACAGAGCCAAACCATATCATTGCACCCCTGGCCCCTCCCAAATCTCATATCTTTACATTTCAAAACCAAACGTGCCTTCCCAACAGTTCCACAAAGTCTCAACTCATTTCAGCATTAACTTAAAAGTTCACAGTCCAAAGTCTCATCTGAGACAAGGCAAGTCCCTTCCACCTATGAGCCTGTAAAATCAAAAGCAAGTTAGTTACTTCTTAGATACAATGAGGGCTCAGGCACTGGGTAAATACAGCCATTACAAATAGGAGAAATTGACCAAAATACAGGGGCTACAGGCTCCATGCAAGTCCAAAATCCAGCAGGGCAGTCAAATCTTAAAGCTCTAAAATGATCTCCTTTGACTCCATGTCTCACATCCAGGTTATGCTGATGCAAGAGGTGGGTTCCCATGGCCTTGGGCAGCTCTGCCCATGTGGCTTTGCAGGGTATAGCCCCCCTCCTGGCTGCTTTTACTGGCTGGTGTTGAGCATCTGTGGCTTTTTCAGGTATACAGTTCAAGCTGCCGGTGGATCTACCATTCTGGGGTCTGAGGACGGTGGCCCTCTTCTCACAGCTCCACTAGGTGGTGCCCCAGTAGGGACTCTTTGTGGGGGCTCTGACCCCACATTTCTTTTTTGCAGAGGTTCTCCATGATGGCCTCGCCCCTGCAACAAATTTTTGCTTGGGCATCCAGGCATTTCCATACACCTTATGAAATCTAGGCAGAGGTGGGCTGGGTGCGGTGGCTCACACCTGTAATCCCAGCACTTTGGGAGGCCAAGGCGGAAGGATCACGAGGTCAGGAGATCAAGACCATCCTGACTAACATGGTGAAACCCCGTCTCTACTAAAAATACAAAAAAACGTTAGCTGGGCGTGGTGGCGGGTGCTTGTAGTCCCAGCTACTTGGGAGGGTGAGGCAGGAGAATGGCATGAACTCGGGAGGCGGAGCTTGCAGTGAGCCAAGATTGCGCCACTGCACTCCAGCCTGGGCAACAGAGAGAGACTCCGTTTCAAAAAAAGAAAAAAAAAAAAGAAATCTAGGCAGAGGTTCCAAACCACAATTCTTGGCTTCTGTGTACCCACAGGACCAATACCATGTGGAAGCTACCAAGATTTGGGGCTTCCACCCTCTGAAGCAACAGCCTGAGTTGTTCCTTGGCCCCTTTTAGTCAAGGCTGGAGCAGCTGGGAATCAGGGCACCAAGTCCCAAGACTGCACACAGCAGAGGGACCCTGGGCCTGGCCCATGAAACCATTTTTTCCTCCAAAACCTCCAGGCTTGTGATGGGAGGGGCTGCCACAAAGGTCTCTGACATGCCCTAGAGACATTTTCCCCATTGTCTTGATGATTTAACATTTGGCTCCTTTTTACTTAGGCAAATTTCTCCAGCTGGCTTGAATTTCTCCGTAGAGAATGAGATTTTCTTTTCTATCACATTGTCAGGCTGCAAATTTTCCAAACTTTTATGTTCTGTTTCCCTTTTAAAACTGAATGCCTTTATTAGCACCCAAGTCATCTCTTGAATGCTCTGCTACTTAGAAATTTCTTCTACCAGGTACCCTAAATCATCTCTCTCAAGTTCAAAGCTCCACAAATCTCTAGGATGGGCAAAATGCCACCAATCTCTTTGCTGAAACATAACAAGAGTCACCTTTGCTCCAGTTCCCAACAAGTTCCTTATCTTTATCTGAGACCACCTCACCCTGTATTTCATTTTCTCTATAATTGTCAGCATTTTGGTCAAAGTCATTCAACAAATCTCTATGGAGTTGCAAACTTTCCCACATTTCCCTGTCTTTTTCTGAGCCCTCTAAACTCTTCCAATGTCTGCCTATTTCCCAGTTACAAAGTTCCTTCCACATTTTCAGGTATCTTTTCAGCAGTGCCCCACTCCTGGTACCAATTTATTGTATTAGTCTGTTTTCATGCTGCTGATAAAGACATATCCAAGACTGGGCAATTTACAAAGGAAAGAGGTTTAATGGAAAACTCACAGTTTCACGTGGCTGGGGAAGCCTCATCATCACTGCAGAATACAAGGAGGAGCAAGTCACATCTTTCATGGATGGTGGCAGGAAAAAAGAGAGCAGGGAAATTCCCATTTTTAACACCATCAGATCTTGTGAGACACATTTACTATCATGAGAACAGCATGGGAAAGACATGCCCCCATGATTCAGTCATCTATTACCAGGTCCCTCCCATAACACATGGGCATTATGGGAGCTACAAGATGAAATTTGGGTGGGGACACAGAGCCAAACTGTATCAAATATTAAATGGAATTTGCACCTTGTTGAATATATATATTTGAATATATAACATCATAATTTTCTAGTAAATTATGCATTCTGTCTCAAGTTAGTGTGCTAATTTCCCCTGTGTAGTTTCACAAGACAATGTTTTTCATTCACTAACCACATTTCATACTGCATTAATAATATCAACACAGTCACAGTTCCCTGTGTGCTGCCTTCAGGGTTATGAGATATGTAGGGACATTCGTAAGCCCAGGTAAATACTAAATATCACTTATGAGAGAGAGAGATAACAATGGCATTTGCTGCCAGCCCTAAGGTCCTTTGAGACGTGTATGAATGCATATGACTTGTTCAGCCTATTAAGCAGATGCTAGTTCAGCTGTAGTGCATGTGTTAATATTCAGACAGTTTTGGGGTGGGGTCATGGGGGAATTATGTATGTACGAAGATTGCAGATATGAGCTTTGGGGATGCCTTTTAAAATTTGTATTTATTTATTTTAAGCATTGATCTCACAGATGTATTAATACTATTAGTTTTGATTCTAGAAAATTATAAAAATTAAAAAGCAATTAGGAATAGAATAAAAGCAAGAAGGAAAATCATATCTAAGATTTTGAAGGAGGTTTATTGGAACCCAAATGTGAAGATCTACTCGTGAAGACACACCAACAAAGAGTCTGTTACAGGTTGGGAGGCTTTCCCAAGGAAGCTTAGAAGAAGGGAGGAAGACTCCTCATATCAGAGTTGTTCTTTTTACTGGAGGGTATAATACAGAGGTTATAATCACTGGCTACAGATATCAACATACAGGTTAAAATGTCTACATGCAAGACAATTGGCAAAACTTCCTGATTCTGAAACAAATCAGCCAAACTTCACGATTCAAAGACAAATCAGCATCCTTTTCAATGTCATTAGTTATGTATTCGTCAGTATGTAATTTGGGGAACTCAGAAAAAATTCTTTACTCGGTGACAGGATGTTACCGTAAATCACAAGACAAGTTAACTTGGAAGCCTGTTTACTTTCAAAGTAAACTGCCAAATGTGGCCGGTAGGTTATCAAATAAAATAAATCGATCATTAATTTTGTCTGAAGTTTTCCTTAGTCCAATAACCAGGCATTGATTTTCAGGTGTTCCTCTCTACTGTTTGTTTGGTCATGTGATATTATGAACTGTAAGGAATTATTTAATGTCTAAATATTACAACTCTTTCAATTAGGGAAGCCGTTTCTTAATATTTCAGCTCACAAAAGGAGTGATATATTTCTTTATACTATTCTGAGACGTGAAAAAGATACTGAGGTCTTTTTCTTTATAGAAAGATAAAATTAAATAAAGATTTAAAAGAAAAAGAGATTTTATAAAACTATATTATTCCTGTGTGTTTTTGCTGCTCTAGATGTATAAAAATATCTGAAATAATGAAAAACAAACAAATGAAAACTCCTAATTACTGAATGCTAGTATTTTCTTTTTCCTTTTTTCTTTCAGCTCTCAGGAGAAGTGATTTTGCAAATTGCCAACGAACCTGTTCTGCCCTTTAATGCACTTGATATAGCTTTAGAAGTTCAAAACAACCTTAAAGGTAATTTTCCTTTGAATTATAGTAATTTTACCAATGAAAAATTGTTCAACTAATTTTCAACAAGGAATGGATGAAGTCATCAATGATCTTACTAGCTATGGCAATGCAGTGCTTCCTGGAGATGGTGATCCTGAAAAGGGCCTGGAAGAATTTTAGTTTTCATTCAACAAAAATGAGATGCACGTATGTGTAAGCATAAAGGAGAATATCAGATGTTAAAGGATGGCCCATCTATTTTATCAAAGAGATTTATAATTCTAAGTTTCTGTTATTATTTACAGGTTTCATGTAGAATAATATAGTTCAATGATCCAGGTTTTTTTTGGGCTTTTTTTTTTTTAACATTCTAATAGCCAATCAGTTTAAACAAGACTGGCCCAGAAGTTTCTCTTTTGGGGTTGATTTCTGTGTGGTATGGGCCCCATTCCATTTGACTGAGATATTGGCTCAGACTTTAGATCAAAGATGATAAAGAAGAAACCAGGCAATTATTTCTGAGTCTCTATTTCGATTCCTTCATGTTTGAATATATCTCTCTCAGCAGAATTCTGACCCCACCCTAATAATTACCTTCATTTCCCCTTCATCTACATACAAATCTTTCAATTAGGCTCCTAATTTGTCTTCATTAACCAAATACAAAGGGCAGTATTGTGATTAAAGATTTCACCTTCCTCCTCTTTGAGTCACACATCTTCCTAACAGATCTTTAATGAGTCATATGTGGACAACTACTTCTCAATAAAAAAGTCAATATTTTAACTGTAGAGCTGAAACAGTAATCTTTTGAAAATGGATCATTCTAAAAAGCCAAATATTTCCAATAGCTGAAAATTTAATTTTTTTTTCTTTTTTTTGAGAAGGAATCTCACTGTCTATTGCCCAGGCTGGAGTGCAGTGGTGAGATCTCAGCTCACTGCAACCTCCGCCTCCCGGGTTCAAGTAATTCTCCTGCCTCAGCCTCCCAACTAGCTGGAACTACAGGCACACGCCACCAAGCCTGGCTGATATTTGTATTTCAGTAGAGATGGGGTTTCACCGTGTTGTCCAGGCTGGTCGCGAATTCCTGAGCTCAGGCAGTCTGCCTGCCTCGGCCTCCTGAAGTGCTGGAATTACAGGCATGAGCCACCTCACCTGGCCCCCTTTTCTTTTCTTTACCTGGATTGTTTCTTACTGCCTGGATTAGAGATTACTCCATTTTTCCCCCTCAATACTTCTTATGATTTTATTATAGTGGCTGTAAAACCATGACCTTGTGAACAGTTTGAGCCACTTACAGCTATTTGTTACCATACAAATAGCCTCATATTGCTTTCCTTTTTATATATTTAAGTTAGTCTCTATATAGTTTCCTTCTTTCCTACCTACATTAGGCTTTCGTCTTACTGTTGTCAGTGTGTCTACTGTAGCAGTCACTCTGGGTGACCAAACATATGGCATTTTGCAAAATAAGAACAAAGAAGGTATAAATAAAGGTCTAAATAGTTTTGTGAATAATAAATATCATTTTTGCAATTATTTTTTAAACACTAATTTTATTTATTCTGTAAGCTGTTTTGCTGTTTCTTTAGTTTTCATATTTTATACTTCAGAAAATTCTGTTGGTATTCCACATAAAACTTTAAACTTTCAGAGAACAAAAGGAGGTTAACAGCCTCACAATACTTGTTAATCTAAAAGCAACAACTATCATGCATGAAAAGAAGCCCCAAAGAGTATACTGCAAAATGCTAACATTATATAATAGAATTATAAATGATAGGTTGCTTTTCTGAGACCAAAAGTATTAGCAATACTGTCATTTTACATGCTAAAATCCATTTTTTAAACAATGGGGTTTATTCTTCAAAATTCATATATATGATCCTTTTGTGGTTCATATTTGTGATGATTTGGTTGTCAGGCCAATGTGTGAGATTTACCTCCTTCAAACCTTGTTAGCACATTGGCACATTTCAATTGTCTGACATAACAAATCTACAAATTGGCACAATATTTCCACATTATAACCACTATATAAACATTTTAAGTAACATAGGCTAATACTGATGTTCAAAAAATGACCTATTGGGTCATTGCTAGAATTATATGATTAATCTGGTTTGTGTGGATGATTAAGGACCCTTTCAACATCTGAAGAAAATTATTACCTTTCTCTCTCCACAGAAAGTTAAATGTATACAAAAATTTTTCATGTAATCCCCATGGACTTCACATCTCCTGAATCCACTTTTTCATTCATTTAACAAATATTTGTTGAGCCTCTCTGGTATGCTTGGCACAGTTCCATTATCAAAACAAACAAACAAAACAAAAACAAGTAGCAGCTAGATAAATAAACCAAAATTAAAATCCCTGCTCCTAAGAAACATACATACATACATTCCCATAGTGCAACAAAATCAACATAAATAAAAGCAAATCTGAAAATAGCATTATGCTCAAACTAACATCAATCACTAAATGCCATAATATTAATTACTTTGATGCAAATTTGCATTCCAAAAATAAATGTCATAGCAGAACACAGCAGTTGTATCCAGAGTATGGAGGAGAGATCTGACCTGAGAATATAAATTTCAGATTCATCCTAGATGAAATTACTAGGGGATTACATGTAGAGGACAGAAAAGGTCTAAGACTTCTCAGGCACTCTTACCTTTAGAAACTGGGATAAAAGTACAATTATAGAAGGAGACCAAGGAGGAGTGGCCAAAAAATAATAGAAAAACAAGCGAATCTTATAACCAGAGGCCAAGTGGATAACATATTTCAAAGAAGAGGAAGTAATCAACTGTGTCAAATGCTGGTAATGGGTAAAGAAAAGGAGAACAGAGAATTGACTAGTGGATTTAGCAATGTGGAACTCATTGGTGATCTTAACAAAATCATTTTAATAGATTAGTATAAGCAAAAGCCGAATTAGAAGGCATCTGAAAGAAAATGGGAGGTGATAAATTGGGGATATGTGGTGGTGTCAGAGTCATTTGAACCAGAGTGACTCCACCTTGAATGAGGGCTAGGAAAATGAGGCTGGGACTTGCTAGGCCATATTCCCAGAAAATTAGGCATTCCTAGTCTCTCGATGTTTATGGTTAAAGGAACCGATTGATAATGTTTACTCAACAGACCCAGACTTGGGAGTGTTCTAATATCACAATATCTTGAGAACAAAGGCATTCCTAATTTTGCTTTAAAGACAAATATATTGATTCTTGCAAAATATAGTAATAAGAAAAATTAATCCTTTATCACAAACCTTTGTAGCAGAGCACATCTCCCCATGATCTTTTTTATCCTGTATATAAACAAGCACTGTACTTAGGGCGGACATGTTCCTCCTCTTACTTTAGGAAATGTCCTGCTCTGTCTATGGAGTGGCTGTTCTTTCACCACTTTACTTTCTTAATAAACTTGCTTTTGATTTGCACTGTGGACTCGCCCTTAATTTCTTCTTGTATAAGATCCAGGAACCCTCTCTTGGGGGTCTGGATCGGGACCCCTTTCCTGTAACAGTGGTATAGGTGGTAAAAAAGTATGGAGTCAAGGAAGTGTAGCATGTTTTTATTTTGATGACAGTGATCTAGTGGAGAGGTAAAATTTGCTCACACAAGAGAGTAAAGGGAGAATTGCTGGACTGATTTTCTTAAGTAGGGGAAGCACAAGGATTGAGGACTTCACATTAGTTAGGAACTGTCATAGTCCATTCAGGTAGTTATAACAAAATACCATAGACTGGATGGCTTATCAACAACAGTAATTTATTTCTTACAATTCTGGAGGCTGAGATATCCAAGATCAAGGCACCACCAGTTTCGCTGTTTGGTGAGGATTCACTTCCCGGTTCAAAGACGGCCATCTTTTTTCTATTAACTTCACATGGTAGAAGGGTTGAGGGAGCTGTCTTGTGTTTCTTTTAAAAGGGCACTAATTTAATTTTTTAGGGCTCTGGCCTCATGAACTAATCAATTCTAAAAGATCCCACCTCCTAATACCATCACTTTAGGGGTTAGATTTAAACATATGAATTTTGGAGGGACATAGCATTTATACCAAAGCAAGAACACGGTAGTCCATCCATGAAAATGTGAAGGGAGGCAGAACACACAGCAGATGGGTAAATTTGGTGTTGGGATTCCTTGGCAAGTTTCTCTAGATTAGAAAAGCATAAAATAGCTGTTTTTTTTTTAGGAGGGTAAGAAAGTAAAAAACCATGACAATGTAAGGTTTTTTTTGGGGGCAGCATTAAGAGCCCAGAAGAGATACTTACTATAAATGAGATAATTCAGCATAATTTTGGATTTTTTCCAGCCTTCAGAGGGGGATGCAAATATAGGGGAGAAAAGAGCTCTTTCCTCACTTATCACTAGGTTGATGGTTGAGACGCCTATCACCAAAGACACATTAACAAGTGTGAACTCAAAATATCTAAGATAGGTCTCAGTCAACTTAGAAAGTTTATTTTGCCAACGTTAATGACGCACCCATGACACAGACTCAGACATCAATTAGTATATGTAATATATGTACATTGGTTTGTTACAGAAAGGTGGGACCACTCAAAGGAGGGGGGGGACTTCCAGGTCATAAGTAGATAAGAGACAAAAAGTTGCAATCTTTTTAGTTTCTGATTAGCCTTTCACTCAATACACAATTTACAGGAATAGTCACTTATGCCTTATCTGGTTTAGTGAAAAAGTATGACAAGGGAAGCCATTAGATATGCATTTGTCTCATGTGAGCAGAGGGATGACTAAGTTCTGTCTGTCCTTGTCCACAAGGAATTTCCTCGTCAGGGAGGTATGTAGCTTTTTTTCAATCTTTGTAGCTATACTATATAGAAATAGAATGGGAGGCAGGTTTGCCTGACACAGTTCTCAGCTTGACTTTCCCCTTCGGCTTAATGATTTGAAGGTCCCGAGATTTATTTTCCTTTCACACAAGAGAAAGGCATACGAATTTATATAATGTAAGTTTTTTTGTTTGTTTTGTTTGTTTTTTGAGACGCAGTCTCGCTCTGTCGCCCAGGCTGGAGTGCAGTGGCGCGATCTCGGCTCACTGCAAGCTCCGCCTCCCGGAAGCTCCGCCTCCCGGGTTCCCGCCATTCTCCTGCCTCAGCCTCCCGAGTACCTGGGACTACAGGCGCCCGCCACCACACCCATCCAATTTTTTGTATTTTTAGTACAGACTGGGTTTCACCGTGTTAGCCAGGATGGTCTGGATCTCCTGACCTCATGATCCACCCACCTCAGCCTCCCAAAGTGCTGGGATTACAGGCATGAGCCACCGCGACCGGCCCTATATAATGTAAGTTTTGCATGACACAGGAGCCTTCAGAAATGAAGACCAAAAGAAAGAGAGAAATGTGTGTACTTTTATGCTAAGTTTGATGAAGAGTTCAGAAGTATGATTAGAAGACAAAAAGATATGATCTAATTGTAATAAGTTGGGGGGAATTCAGTAAGATCTCTGTTCAGATTATTCTCAGCGTCTCTATCTCTTTGAGGACAAGGATGTTTCTTTTCTCCAGGTGTAGGGAGGGTATCTCTGGAATACAAGTTTTATGTCTTACTTCAGAGGAAGGTCAGACAATTCTTTTTTTTTTTTTTTTTTTTTTTTAAGACGGAGTTTTGTTCTTGTTGCCCAGGCTGGAGTGCAGTGGTGCTACGCGATCTCGGCTCACTGCAACCTCCGCCTCCCGGGTTCAAATGATTCTCCTGCCTCAGCCACCCAAGTAAATGGGATTACAGGCATGCACCACCATGCCCGGCTAATTTTTGTATTTTTAGAAGAGATGGGGTTTCACCATGTTGGCCAGGCTCTTCTTGAACTCCTGACCTTAGGTGATCTGCCCGCCTTGGCCTCCCAAAGTGCTGGGATTACAGGCATAAGCCACCATGTCTGGCCCAGACAATTCTTTTATGGCCTGCTTCAGGGGAGAGGGCCAGGAGAAGGTCAGAGACACTGTCTTGCTTCTATTGCTTCCTCAAATGCCAAGGTGCCATATTTTGGGATAGGGTGTCCTGAACCCCATCACAGGCAGAGAACAGGCAGAGTTGAGTTTAACCAGGGCTAGACCTTTTCTGAGAGAAGGACAATGAACTGCATAGGATAAAGAAAACTGGATGTACATAAAGGATGTATGTAATGGATGCACTATGATGGACCAAAGTATCTTAACTGGGGTTGGAATAAAGTGAGGTTACGAAGGGAGTGAAGCCTAGTGAAAAGGAGGTAGGACCAATGACTTTATGTCATGGTGAGATCGAAGAATTGACAACACATGAGCTGACAAGGCAGGAGGTGGTAGTCAGCAACTTGGATTCGTGAAAATGAGATCATAGAAAGAGTGCAGACATTGGTAAGGACAGTGTCTAGCCCAGTGTATGACCATGAGAGTGTGGTACGTGGTTGCTAGAAGAAAAGAGGCTAAGGAAAAGAGAGTATCTCTATGTGGATATTGAAATTGTAAAGAATTAAACATTATGTAAGAGTGAGTGATGATGAGTCAGGAGATAAAAATCTTCAAATAATGAGTGGTGATCTAGAAACACCTCATATTATTCTTCTAGGGTTGGTGGTACAAAAGCACAGGGTGAAAAAGCACAGCTGCCTACGAGAGCTAAAATGCAAGTGATATCATTGGGGAGAACCAGGTTTCAATTAAAGCAAGAAGGGAAAGAAAATATTATCAGAATAGGCCAGGGAAATTAATAACCCTTTCTTTAATAGTTATACCTAAGCATGTGTCATCACAGGAGGAACAAAACAAAACAGAACTGCAATGATTCAATGGAGATTTTCACTCCAAGCCAGACACCACTATATCTAGATGAATCTGCCCCTAAAATCCAAGGTTCTCAAATGGATGAGCCAGGAGTATTTTGGTTTCTTACAGTTATATCAGACTTCTGCCCAAGATGAAGAACTTTCTCTTTGGTTATTGGTTGTTGTATGTGCTTAGTTTTCTTTGGATGTGAAATTCCTTGGGTCTCCCTGTCACTTTCACTCAGAAAGGTGAGGCCAGACTTGAGATGTACCCATATTAGAAAAAACAAGCAAAGCAAAACAAAATGTAACCAAACAAAATAAGCAAAAATATTATTTTACCATGTCCTGTGTGTGACTGTTTGATAAAATTAATAAAACCTGACACCTTTAAACTATACATTTTTGTATTTTACTTTTCGTGACTTAAAATAATCATGGTCAAAGATTATTCAAATAGTTGCTAAATTGTAGTCATCAGTTCTATTTTAGTTATACCTTACTTCTAAGAATGGAATACAGTAAAGGGCTAATGTGTGAATAATGGAAACCACTTATCAACACCTAAATAAATATTGCAGTTTTAACTTTAGCTAGAATGCTAGATAAGTTGATTAGCTAAACAGAATTCTTGTACCATGTTAAATGAAACATATAATTTTACTGCTGAATTCAAGCTTAAATTGTTGATATTTTTCTATTTTTATGATAGTTCACAGTGATTACTCTTAAATTCTCAATTACAGTGAGAAAAAAAGTGACCTTCAAGGCTGAACTATAAAATACTGTTTCTCCTTACTACAAACAGTATAAATATGAAGGTCTCTGAAACCCAATTGCATTTTCAATGGTGTAATTTTTACCACTTGACAACTGGCCATCTTGTTTATTTATTACACTAGTTTACAGTAGCAGCAGACCATTCTCAACCGTTCTCACAACCACCAGAAAGAAGGATAATTTACCAGTGAATAATTTGTTTGGGTTGATTTATTGGATGGTTCTTGAAAGCTCATTTTGACTGAGTGAACTTTGCTCTTAATATTTGGTCAATGCCAAGCACATAATGGAGAATGAATATTTATTTGTGGTATATGGAGATACAGTGTAAATAGTGATGGATAAGATAGCCAATATACTTCAGATGTATTAATACTTGTGACAAAAAATGAATACAGTTTTCCCTTCGTATCCATGGAGAATTGGTTCCAGGAACTGTCTCAAATACCAAAATCCATGAATGTTCAAGTTCTTCATATAAAATTATGTAGTATTTGCATGTAACTTGTGCACATCCTCTAACACACTTTAGATCATCTCTAGATTACTTATAATACCTAATGCAATGTAAATGCTATGGAAATAGTTATTATACTGAATTGCTTAGGGAATAATGACAAGAAAAAACAGTCTGCATGTGGTAGTACAGAAATCATTTTTTTCACAAATATTTTCAATCTACAGGTGCTAACTGTATGTCCAAAAAATGCATTTAGAATGCAATGGTACTAGTTTGCAGGGGCAGAGGAAGGTATCAAAAACAAATAAAATACAACCCTACCCTTGAACCTTAGAGCAGACTAAAGAGTAAGCGCATAATAATCTTACTAAATTTGATGCTTCTCACCTTACCCACTTTTTAATGTCTAAAACAGCACTTTAAAACAATTAATGTCTGTGTAATTCTGATGTTTCTTGCTTAATATATGCTATTTTTCTTCATCAGATTTCTTAAATAACATTATCGTAAAGACTCCATATGACCAAATAAAGTAAAAGTAATTTTCATTTCATCTAGCTATGTACACATTTATTTAGTGCAAGCCAGACTCAGCAGGAAACATAATTTTGAACTGTGTGTCTTATTGCCACCTCCTGATTATCTCACTAAATGTAAAATAGTTGCTGGCAGCATTTCCTCCTGTTCTTTGAATAACTGACAATAAGAATTTGGTCTTTTTTCTTTTTTTTTAATTAGCTCTGATAATTCATTAGCGTCAATCACTTCATTTTGGAAGAAAGGATAGTATTTCAAGGTGATGATCGCACTAAGGCTAGCATTCTGTGTCCTGTTAGATTTGTAGTTTCAATTTTTAGGTGTCACTTGGTTTTTTTTTGTTGTTGTTTGTTTGTTTTTTACAATTGCAAGTGATTGATATCTATCTAATATGTTTTTTCTTTCTAAAAAATAGAAAGTGAGTTTCCCAACTAGCAAAATTAAGTTAAGCACCGTGCAGATTGCATGAGTCTATTTCTGAGCCCATCTGTCTTCAATTTTGATTTAATTACCATCAATTCCAGCTCTGGCCTGGCCAGTAGATAGTGAAGTACACCGGGTCCTCAATCCTGGGCCCTCCCTCAGAAGTCCAAGGCAGCCTGACTAAAATCCAGACAGTTCCAATAAAAGATTTTGTTCCTATGGGAATTCTGTATCATGTTAGATTTCTAGCAGTTTGATCTGAGCTGGCATTTCTAAAACTTACCTTTTTCATTTGACAAGGACTTAAACTCTAAAGCATTCAATGAGAAGTATCTTACCTTGTTTGCTCAAATTAATAGAGAAGTTTAATAAGAGGTTGGCCATCCATTGGGGGCAAATTCCTAAAAATACATTTAGTCTCAATCCCCATTACATTTTCATATAGACTCTGACTACATAACCATATTAAATTGGTTCCAGGAACTCTCTCAAATGCCAAAATCCATGAATGTTTAAGTTCCTCATATAAAATGGTGTAGTATTTGCATATAACCTGTGCACATCCTCTAACACACTTTAGATCATCTCTAGATTACTATAATATCGAATGCAATGTAAATGCTATGTAAATAGTTGTTACACTGAATTGGTAATCCACACTTAGTTCAAAAAGCTATTTGAGGCAGCTGGCTCTTTAAGGCTGATTGTCTCCCCATTGTCAGATTATGTCTTCAAAACTAGTTTTTCTTTGCCACCATTTCTCTTTGAACTCATATTTATTATCACCTAATGTCCCTTAATTATTATCCTAAGCACATTGTTCCTTTTTTCCTTTTGTTTATCTTCTGTCTCACAATTTGCTGCTATTCACACGGCTTCCCATTGCGATCATCATTTCCTTCTCCACTCTGAGTACTTCATCCAAATTCCTTTGAAGTTTTCTTCTGAGTTACCTACATTTTATATGTGACACTACATTGATTGAAATCTGTGAGTGACTTATTTTTCCTGCTCTCCCATCATAGTAATGTCCTATTCTATTGTAACATTTTTTTTCCCTAAGGTGTATTTTTAGGATAAAACCCTGTGCCCATGACAGAATAGCACCATAACCCATTATTCTATGAGTGTTTCCTCACTGGCACACTTATAAAAATGTTTGTTGGTTTCTTTGTTTGTGTAAAAATACTTCTAATCTTGGCTTGTAACAGAACAAAAAGTACCCTTGCCTTCATGTTAATTAATTTCACTTAAGCCTTTTTTTTTCTTTTTCAGTTTCCTGGTTTAGCCAATACATAATTAGACTCACATGTGATATTAAATATACAATTTCAACTTTCTGCCCCAGGAGAATGATAAGAATAAACTCCACCTGAATTTAATTCATTCAGGAATGTTTTTGCTCATATTTCCCAAGCAGTCTGTAGCCAGATCATGCAGTCACAAATGTAACACAGTGACAACATCTGTAGGTCACAAAAGAGCCCATGGTTATATTTCTACAACAAATGGACAGACAATTTAGGGAACCCACTGCATGCAATGAGTTGGAAGTCTTACGAGATTTGCATCTGCATTGGCTACCTGGATTACTGGATAATCTTTAGAATGCAGAAATATGTTGCTTATTCTTTGTTTTAAAGTAACCAGTATAATCCTTCTAAACCTACCACTTTGGTATCTTTGCAATAAGATTTCTGTTTTATTCAGTTTAGCTATAATTATCCATTGTTTTCTGGCATATTTCACCCTTAAATAATATCTTTTTATCTATGCATTATAAAATCAATGTTAGATTATTTGAGTATCAATAGTGCAATCGCTTTCACATTTTTTCACTACCCGAGTTGTTTGTTTAACATCTTTAAATCACCAGCTGAGATGATTCATTGTGATTCATACTAAAAAAAGCAGCATGAAGAATAGAAAATGTGTGATAAAAAGGACTACTGTTGCCCCTGGCTGAAATCATATTGGCAATTTCTTTTCTTTTCTTTAGTGATACCACAAGGTATTTTTAAGATGACATTAGGTAACATACATTTTCCCCCAAAATAATCTACTCTTTTAACCACTGTATTATGCAGAACATAAATCATACTTTTTCTTGTCACTATAAATCAGTGCAGTCTAAGCTATGATTGTGCAATTGTTAGCACCTTTAAAACTATGGTAAGCTCATCCATAGGATAATAGGTTCTGGGAAATACTATTAAAGAAAAAGGTTACATTTGTTTGATATAAAAATGTTGTTTTAGAGGATGACCAGTACATTTCACTTTTAATTTAAAATAAAATGGAGTACGCCTTTAAAAATACAGCCACAAAAAACACAGAAAAATTGAAGTAAACCAAAATTTAAAACCTGTTGGAGTATGAAAGTCCAAAGAGATCATAATGCTAAGCAGTAAAATCACTCTTCAGAATAGGAAAATTATAGACTGGGCATGGTGGCTCATATCTGTAACCCCACCACCATAGGAGGCTGAGGCAGGAGGATCACTTGAGGCTAGGAATTCAAGATGAACCTGGACAAAAGAGCAAGACTCCATCTCTGAAAGAAAACTTTAAAAATTAGCTGGACATGGTTGTGCAAGCCTTTGGCTGTAGATACTTGGAAGGCTGAGGTAGAAGGATCTCGAGCTCAGGAGGTCATCCCTGCAGTGAGCTTTGATTGTACTACTGTACTCCAGACTGGGCAACAGAGCCAGACCCATCAAGAAAGAAAGGGGAAGGGAGGGGAGGGGAGGGGAAGGGAGAGGAAGGGAAGGGAGGGGAGGGGGAGGGGAGGGAGGGGGAAGGGGGAGGGGGGGAGGAGGAGGAGGGAAGGGAAGGTTTTACATTTTTCCAGGAGGTTGGGGAACAAAGTTAATACCCAGGAGTTTATGCTAAGTTGAAACTAATTGTCTTAGTTCATTTTGTGCTGCTATAACAGAATACCCAAAACTGGGTAATTTATAAAGAACAGAAATTTATTTCTCACTGTTCTGGAGGTTTGGAAGTCTAAGATCAAGGAGCTGGCAGGTTTAGTGCCTGGTAAGGGCCCAGTTTCTGCTTGTAAGAAGGCTGTATCCTATCACTGTCGGACATTTGGGTTGTTTCCAAGCCTTTGCTATTGTGAATAGTGCCACAATAAACATACGTGTGCATGTGTCTTTATAGCAGCATGATTTATAGTCCTTTGGGTATATACCCAGTAATGGGATGGCTGGGTCAAATGGTATTTCTAGTTCTGGATCCCTGAGGAATCACCACACTGACTTCCACAATGGTTGAACTAGTTTACAGTCCCACCAACAGTGTAAAAGTGTTCCTATTTCTCCACATCCTCTCCAGCACCTGTTGTTTCCTGACTTTTTAATGATTGCCATTAACAATGATAGACTGGATTAAGAAAATGTGGCACATATACACCATGGAATAGTATGCAGCCATAAAAAATGATGAGTTCATGTCCTTTGTAGGGACATGGATGAAACTGGAAATCATCATTCTCAGTAAACTATCGCAAGGACAAAAAACCAAACACCGCATGTTCTCACTCATAGGTGGGAATTGAACAATGAGAATACATGGACACAGGAAGGGGAACATCACGCTCTGGGGACTGTTGTGGGGTGGGGGGTGGGGGGAGGGATAGCATTAGGAGATATACCTAATGTTAAATGACGAGTTAATGGGTGCAGCACACCAGCATGGCACATGTATACATATGTAACTTACCTGCACATTGTGCACATGGACCCTAAAACTTAAAGTATAATAATAATAAAATAAAATTAAATAAAATAAAATAAAACAAAATAAAAAAAGAAGGCTATATCCTTTGGAGGAGAGGAACACTGTTTCCAACATGGCAGAAGAGGGGAAAACAAAGAGAGGGAACCCACTCCTGAAAGCCACTTTCTAAAGTCATTAAACCCACCCATGAGAGCAAAGCGCCCAAGGCCTAATCGCCTCTCAAAGGCTCCACCTTCCAATGCCATTACACTGACAATTAATTTTCGACATGAGTTTTGGAGAGGACAAACTTATCCATAGCATACATCAAGTTATTTAATACCTCAGGTAAAATGTAGTTTGTGCTGATCCCAGGTCCCAGCAGGTTACGGCATGTATAAATTCAGTGGATACAGTCATTACTGTAGTTAACAGCCTTACACAGAAGTCTTAGAAGCTTTAAATGGATAAGCCATTATAAAATGACTTTGAGCTTGTGACCTGCTGTTGGAAGGTGTTTTAGGATCCTGTATCAAGGGTGTTCAGAAGGAATAAGATTTCTGGGAAGAAGTTTGTCACTTTAGAGGCTACTCCACAAAGCTCCATATATTGTGTTAAGTTCCTTACATTTGTTATAATATTTTAACTTACTTCTAGCTCAATGAGCTGAGCTGCGGATTAAGTCCAATTTAGAGATTAAGACACTGAGCCTCAGAGGAGTTTGTGTCTTAATCAGATGTATAATTAGTGGGAGAATTGGGGCTTGAATCTAGGTCTATCAGATTCCAAATCCTCTCAACCTCTCTGCTACACCACACTGCCTCATGAACTGTCTTGAGGGCAGGATGCTGCAGGATGATGGTTGGCTAGAAGGCAGAAGATTCCCTGAGCAAAAGGCATTTGTTTTCCCCAGAACATCTTAGAGTCTTTCCTGAATTGGCTTGTCTAGGTCTCAATATCTATTTTGATATCTATTTTGATATCTATTGACTAACATTTCTCTCTCTCTTCTTCTCTCCCTGCCTCCACCCCTCCCTCCTTCCTTCTTTCTTCCTCTTTAATTAATATTAATACTTCTTACAATATCCAGCTCCATTCTTTCCATAACAAGCCAGAAAAATGGGAGGATTTAGACTGGAGGTAGATTTATCCTCTACAATAATGAGGACTAAGGGATGAGGATGGAAAGACATTAATATTGTTTAAAAATGGAACACTATCCCTCAATTGCTTTAATGTAGAAAACATCCCAGAACTTTCAAGAGCTCATTTAAGATGCCCTGGATTTTTAGGCAGTTTCATGATCTATCTCTCAAGGTTTCCTTCTTCCCTGGACACTTGTCAGATCATTCTTATACACAATGAACTCTTCAGTCATCCTCATGAGCATTTATTTCATGTGACAATTATTGTATGTTTAGATGTATATGTACATTTCTAACTAGATCAGGAATTTATTAAGATTAAAAATTTAATCTTATATGTCTTTGCTTCTTTCTCAATACTTTTAGAATAACAGATAAAATAGGACTCAGTAAATACCTACTGAACACATGCATTTTACTTTGAGATGAAGGGAAAAAGAACAAATGCAAACTGTTTTTGTTTGAAATTTGTAAGTTCATTTCAGTTGTCTCAAATAATATCAAGATAGTTTCAGTAGACAGTCAACTATATTGTATTATATTAAGCTTGATTTTTAATATTTATAATAAATCAGTATGTTCTACCATTCTATAAAAATTTATTAATGGTTAGCGTTTCACCAGGAGCAATGATCTAAAAGAATCCTTTTTAAAGTTCACTGTTTAATTCCTTTATCCTTTATATTAATTCTTTCCTTGTTCTTCAGAAGTTTCAGATAGCAGCCCATGGGGAAAAATGGCACCCAATTTGCAAGCATAGCAAAATGAAATTAGAAATCCTTATTAAAGTATATATGAGGAGGAATACGGAATATGATACATTGGGTTGGGGGGGGCACAGGTTGAAGAAGTGATAAAGAGTAACATCTCTGAGGAAAAAAAAATCAGTAAAGCTGTTACAGTATTTTTTCCATGCCTTTAAAAAATGGGTTTGTAGTAACTTGTGTTTAGTTTGTGTGCTCTAATAATACAAACTTGCATAAATAGTGATTTATGCACTTAGAAACTTACATGATTATTTTCTCCAAGGAACCTGAAGGACTGTAGTATTAAGTAATTTATTCATGACCACACTGATAGTAATTAAGTAAACCATACTGTCATCTATCTTTTGATATCAAGTCTTTGGTCTGTAAACTCCGTGCATATAATTTAAAAAATAGTTGTATTAACCCTCTCTGAGAGAAATATCTAATTTCCAGTTAATTTTCTTTTTCAAACGTACTTATTATTTTTTAAACCTGAAGTGTGAACAGCCTCAGTTTGTCCTCTTTTCTCTGAAATTCACCGTGCCTTAAGTAAAGTTTTATATAATCTTAAGTTTTTATGGGGTTTTTGTAGGGCATATTTTATTTCAATTTAGTTTAATTTAACTCATCATTACCCTACAATAGCCTCTTTTCTTTTAAATATTTTTGTTTTATTTTGCGACCATAATGGATTTTTAGTAAGAAAGTGAAGGAAATAGCATTTGTTGATGCTCATTATGCACCAAACATCTCCCTGAATGATTTTGTAGACGTTGTTTAATATAATAATACATTTCAAAAAAGACATAATTCAACATTCACTCAACAAATTTATTAATAAATGACTACCATAAAACAGATATTGTGCTACGATCTGGGAATACAAAGAGAAATAAAATGTATTTTCTGATTACATAGGGTTCTTTCCAGTCAGAAAGAGTAGAGAGACAGGGCAGATAAGTATCAAAATATTGCAGCTGCTATGAAAAAAGTATATAAGTCAATTATTCATTGATTAAATGGTACAACTGGCACTTTTAGGTGCTAGGGAAATGGCAGTGAATAAAAGACATAAACCTTTTCTTTCACAGAACTGATATTCTAGTAGGGATCCTAAGAAGCATAAAAGATCAATCATTTGGGGTCACAAAAGCTAAAGTAGGAAAGGTAAGGTTTCTTTTTGGTCTTATTTAAAAGAATAAGCAAGCTCTAATTGGCAGAGAAATGGCTACTAGAAATCTTTGGAGCATCATTTATATATCAAAATGATTGCGTAAACATTGAAAATAGAGCTACTTTTCAATTTGTAACCTCATACACTTGAAGTAATGCATACGGTATGTTGTGAGTGGCTAGCTTCCACTATCAGGGTCCTTTCTGGAGCTAGCCAGTTCCTAAAGCTGTCAGTTCTCTACATCTGTACTACCATCAAAGATAAATTCATTTAAAGCTAAATAAGGTAGAATGGTACAATTTGTCTCACTTGATTCGGTAGTAATGTGTTCAATTCTGTAATGTACTTTAGATCAGAACAGATTTTTCTTTCTTAAATGGAAGACTCTCAAGGATGTCAAACTTGTTTTTTCTGTTGTTCAGTCTTTCCAGCGTAATCTAAATGTGCTGTATCCATCTTATTCTTTCCTTGTGCAGAGATATTCCCTTGAAGTTATCTATACATTAACTTTGCTGAGCCATCAAAATGTAGGACAAACTATTTTCATAAAATGGCATTGAGTAAATTATTCAGGAGCTAGATTTTCTAAATGACTTAAAATACCCATTCTTGCAACCTCATTTTGTTGTGAAATCAAACAAGATAATTAATGAATGTGAAATGCACTTTGGAAACATCAAATGCCAAAACCTGTGAACTCCTACAATTGATTTTATTCTTATTGTTAATTTCAGTGAGCAGAGAGCTACATATTAGCCTCAAGCATTATTTCTCCTTCTACCACAATTTTTAACTAGATTGTGGGATACTGAAAATTAACAAAAATGACTATGTTCTCTAAGAACATTTCATGTAATCCTACCTGTGAATCTCTTTGTAGCCCTTATAAAACTGCTTATCTCGTTACATACTTTTATTTGTTATCAGATTTTTTTTTCTAAACATACTCTATTGAACCTACTTTGCTTATTTAGTAAACAATTATTGAATTTCAACACCGCGCTGGGCACCAAAGACACTGACATGTAAAACAGTCTCCATCAAATGAAGGTGAGAATAAAAAATTATCATTGTTTTAGAGGTTGGCAATTCTATGACAAACATATTTAATGTATCAGCTGTACATCTAACCTAGTTTTCCTTTTCTTAGCATATCACCTCTCTGTAATTTTTCTTAAATATGTATAGAATAATCTGAGTAGCATATTGAAATGAAGATTCTTGGCTCTGCCCCTAGAAAGAATCAATAGTTCTGGGAATCTGCATTTTCATAAGGACCAAGTATTACGGGAACTGGTAACCCTTGGACTTTACTTAGACAGAGTCCTTTTGTGATGTTTCCCTTTTGCCCAGGACTTCTCATAGTGAAGGCCTCAGGAGGCCTCCATTCTTCACACCACCTGTCTGTCTCAATATCATCCTCTCAAAACTGCTAATTTAGGTCATCCAGCTCTACTTTCCTTCATTACCTTGACTTGAAGTGATCCTCTGTAGTGATGTGCCAGCCTTGTTGAAGCCAGTTGTACCTAGTCTCCTGAGAATGATACCAGTAATTGTTGTCTCACTTAAAGGCTGATTCTAATGGTGAGATATCTAGAAGAAGATGCGAGGGAATGCCCCTCTCATGACATGATAAGAGAATGATTTTTAAAGAAGGTCTTGAATCACATCAGCTGAGAACTGCTTACCTGTGGGGAAATACTGAACAAGTATTAATCATTTAATCCTCATAATACATCTATGAAGCAGGTACTATTATTACTTCATTTTGTAGATGAGGGCACGGAGGCTCATTAACTTTACCAATATCACATAGATACTAAGTGGTAGCGCAGGGATTTAAATTCAAGTGGACTGGCTCTACTGTTCAGTGGACAACTATACTAGTGTTGCCTTTCTTTTAGTCAAAGGTACGTCCTGTGGAGCCTTTGCTACCACCATTCCTTTCAGAATGACTTTTAGTCAGTTACACTAACAATTGGAAAAGAAACAAAAACAAACACAAACCTCCAAAGTAAAACAAAACAATGCAAACACTACATAAAATAGTTTTCAGTGTATTTTTAGGTCAAAGATATATTTCAACTTCACATTACAGGACATTTCTAGTAAAGAAAAAAAGAACCCAGTAGACACATGACAACATATAGTAACATATCTCAGGTTCTCAAGAGAAAAGATCACAACTCAATTTTTATTTTCTTCCCTGAAATACAGTTTACTCTCTGGTGAACATAAATTTTTGAGTCAGAAAGATCAAACTTCTAATTCTGTCCTGTTATTTACTTGCTTGATAACCTATGACAATTTTCTGACCTTACTTCGTTCTCAGCTTTTATGAAATGTGTGTGACAAGCAAGTTTTGGTCAATATTAAAGACATAGTGCCTGGAATATAGCAATCCTTCAGCAATCGGTACTGTACCTATTTACTGTTGTTATTATTAGGAGCAGTGATAAACTTAATTTAGTAGAATATAAAAACAAGTTTAGACAGAATGCTTTGGGCAAAATAAATATATTCTCAAAGTTCAAAGTTTACTTGATGCTGAATCTTTTTCCTTGGACAGGTAAGATTCAAATACATATACCCTTGCTTTTGTCAAGTGACAAAAAAAGGAAAAAAAAAAAAAAGAGAGAGAGAGAACTGTCAATGACAATTTCCTCTTCCTTCTTCAGTGATCTGTCTGGTTTATAGCTTAGAGTCCTGATTGGAAAATGCTTATTTTGCTCCCTTGAGAATGTCTCTTCTGAGATGGGCTCATTTATCTTCACCAGGTGATCAACCTAACATTCATCAACTGTTAGCCATGGCGTCACGCCTGCGGGAGAGTGCTGAACTTTTTCAGTCTGATGAGATGCGACCTGCTAATGATCCCAAGGAGAGAGCACCCATCCGCATCCGGATGCTGAATGACATTCTCCAAGACATGGAGAAAAGCTTTCTGGTAAAGCAGGTGCCACCAGGTTTTTATAGGTAGGATGCATGTCTCAAAAATTATACTTTCTGCCCTAAATTAAATGTTTATGTTTAACTTTCAGAATACATACCTTCTATGAACATAACAGTATTGTAAAATAAATTATAAAGCAGTTACTCATTTGAGGAACTTCCCCCTCCCCCAAAGAAAAATTAAACTGCAGAAATATAAAATAATGGAAACTTGGCTTAGCAGTAGCACAGAGAAAATGAGTAAGAAGTTTCTTACATTAATTTCAATATGAGTCAAATGTGATATGGCCAGTGGAAAAGCAAATGGAATTATAGGTTGCACTGAAAGAAATACACTTTCTTGACCAGAACAGGGTATAGACCCATGCTATTTTTTCCTATGAAGATCCCACCTAGATTAATGTGTTTAATCCTGGAAACTACATTTTATGTTGGAGTTCAATAAGTTTAATATTTAGGGGAAAGTGGGATTTAGATCGATGTTGAAACAACTGAGGAATTAGGCTTGTTTGGTTGGAGAGTCACATGGAGTGCTTTCTGAAAACATTTTAACAATTATATGGAAGGGGGATTAGATACAGACTCAGAGGATACTGTGAGTACAGTATGGTTTTGTTTTTGAAGTTCCTTATATAGTAGAAGATAAATGAAGAAAACATGAATTTTAAAAGATTATGGTACCCATCAATCATCATAAAACCACGTTATTAAAACCACAATGAGAAACCATCTTACACCAGTCAGAATGATTATTATTAAAAAGTGAAAAAATAACAGATGGAGAGAAAGCAGAGAAAAAGTAATGCTTATACACTGTTGGTAGGAATGTAAATTAGTATAGCCTTTATATATACTTGGAAAACAGTATGAGAGTCCTCAAACAACTAAAAATAGAATTACCTTTCAACCCAGAAAGCTAATTTCTGGGTATCTACCCAAAGGAAAACAATTTTCTTATATCAAAAAGATACTTGGATTCATATGTGTATCACAGGACTAGTCACAATGGTGAAGTCATAGAATCAACCTGAGTGTCTATCAACATGTGATTGGATTAAAAAATGTGGTATATGTACTCTATAGAATACTAAGCAGTCATCAGAAGGAATGAAATCATGTCTTTCACAGCAGCATGGATAGAGCTGGAGGCCATTATCCTAAGTGAAATAACTCTGAAACAGAAAATCAAATACCACATGTGCTCACATATAAGTTGGAGATAATAATAGATACACATGGACATACAGAGAGAAATAGACACTGGAGACTGCAAAAGAGGGAGAGTTGAAAAGTTACATGTTGGGTACACTGTTCACTATTTGGGTGATGGGTACACTAGAAGCCCAAACTTCACCATTACATAATATGTCCATGTAACCAACCTGCACATATACCTCCTGAATCTCTACACATTTTAGAAAAAGATTATGGCATATTTAAACAATTTTTATTTAACTGATAATTCTATGAGACACAACATACAAATACATAGTTTTCTGTTTAATATATACATATATAATATGTGTATTTATATGACATATTTAATGTATGTATGTGTGTATATATAATATACATATGTATATATTTGTGTATACATATTTTATATATGTGTATGTGTGTTTGTGTGTGTATGTGTATATATGTATGTATAATTTCATGTAGTGTGAAAGTCTAAATTTGTGGCCCCTTAAGAATGAAAGTTCTGGGCTAAACAAACAGTCGTCCTACTCCATTCTTCCCCCAATATCTCTTTGCCTCCTGCTTCTCATGATACACCCTGGACCAGACATACTATGTATAAACAAAGGTTATAACTAGGACTAAGGAATTGATGTATGGTATAGAAATCTTAATTACATATGAGAAAAAGGTAAAATAATAAATGTGATACTTTTATAAAGTAGCAAAAGCCTTATCACTGCAGACATTAAAATATAGGCTGGGTGGCCCTAAGCACCTGAATATTTGGACCACATGAGGTTTAAGGTGCCCATTAGTACTAAAGTTCTGTGATCTCACGCATCACTTAATCTTTCAACATCTTAATTTCTACATTTATAGAAGGAGATGATGGAATGAGACTCCTTTATAATAAAAGACATTTTTAAAGCCTGATATTTGGTAATTTTCCTTTATGATTTTAAACTCAAATTCACTTTTGAAATCCATACTTTACATAATTTTTCCAAAATTATGATTCTGCATTATAAGTCTTTGGAAAATATACATTATAATAATAAGAGATGTGGTTAAAACACTTTGTATGCTCCTTGTATTTTTTTGAGCATCAGGGACATAGCTGTCACCTTAAGTTACCTTCCTTGATGAGGTATATTCTAGTGGTGGGAATGGGGAAACAGAATGAACAAAGTAATTAAATAAATATAATGATGTTAGATGTAATAATTGCTGAGGAGAAAAATCAAACCACAGTATTAAATCTAGCATTATTAAAAAGTCATAAAGTAGATAACTTAGGTTTTTAAAATATATTTTGTAAATTATTCTATTTACTTTAAAGGAAAATTCAGAAATTAATACAAATTATATGTAAAGAACATAGTTTTGTATAATATGGTAAGCTTTCCCCATCTGTCTTTCTTGGCACTTGCACTGGATACAGAAGACCCCTCTATGGTCTAAATTATGCATCTGGTAAACTTTTTATTATCCATTCAAAAATATTTATGAACTCAATTTACTTTATCATGCATTTGGAGTAGAAAAGTAGATATTTGTCTGCCCTGAGTTAAAAATGATTAAACAAGTCATTTTATTCCTGTTAGTAATGTAATTACAGTATACCTTGTGTTCTCATTATGCAAGCCTCAAAGTGTTGATTATGATAATGTTCTAACTCATATAACAAATTTTAGGACTGAAAGTTTTTGGTTCACTATTTTGAAATTGTGCTAAACTATTACTATAGTTATTGAAGGAATACATGTCTGCCGTTCTTTTCCTTAGCTCTATTAATTTATGTTAATATATTAATTTATATATATTAATTTATGTGTGTATACATATATATACTATAGCAGTGTAAACAGATTAGCTTCATTTAGATGTATCTGACTGACCTTTATCTCAAAATTGTCACGAATTTGTACTTCATTTATAAAATACATAACAAATCATCCTCCTTCATGTTTTTTCTTGATAGATAATTCACATTTCTAAAAATTATTGATGCAAACATTTCAAAATTACAATAGGATTTCCACTCTCAATGCTTATAAGCACATTCTTAATGGGGAAGGAAATATTCAAAGTAAAAATTTGAGTTTAAGCAAATGAAAAGTAGATTATTTATAGCAATAATTATATAGAGAAAAAATAAAATTGTTAATTACATTGTACAAAAGAACATTTGGTGAACAGGGTTCAATCTTTTTAATGTGAAACAGTCTTTAGAGATGTTATTCACCTAATAATCTCACTCTCTAATCCACTGGGCATACAGAATTCTCATCTAATACACAAGAAAGAGGTAAAAAATGATTTGCATTTTAAGAAAGTTCTTGACAGAACTTTACTGTATAAAGCCAAATACTTCATTTTGTATTTAGATCATGTGCCAAAAAATATCGTCTCAATAAAAGTGCCACTAAACACTGGAATATATTATTTTTGGAATACGTAGAATAATATTCCCAATGATCTGGAAAAAGAGGATTCAAAATTTTGAATCCTATGATGTTGCGTCTAAAGCTGGCTCCTCATTGAACGCTGCTCTGTGCAATACTGCTGGAAACTGGCAATATAAGATCCCTGCCTTCGAGGAGCTTAATCTAATTCAAGAGCTAAAATACATAAATTATATATGAAATACAGGTACAGAATACTTATTCAAAGTGCGCAATGAATACTACAGCCAAAAAGTACTTCTGTGATTCAGTGAAGAGAGAAAGTATTGTCTTGTGGTAGTCAAGAAAAACTGTGTTTTTTTTTTTGCGATGGAGTCTCGCTCTGTCGCCCAGGCTGGAGTGCAGTGGCACGATCTCGGCTCACTGCTACCTCCACCTCCTGGGTTCAAGCGATTCTCCTGTCTCCGCCTCCTGAGTAGCTGGGATTACAGGCGCATGCCACCATGCCTGGCTAATTTTTGTATTTTTAGTAGAGACGGGGTTTCACCATGTTGGTCAGGCTGGTCTCAAACTCCTGACCTCGTGATTCGCCTGCCTCAGCCTCCCAAAGTGCTGGGATTACAGGTGTGAGCCTCCATGCCCAGCCACAAAAGACTTTATAGGGAAAGTGAAAGATGTATTTGAGCTTGAGGGAATGATAGTATGCCCATTAAATTAAGGTGCATTTCCAGGAGGATAGTTTGAAGAAAGACACAAAGGAGAAGTTGTGTGTGGTGTGCTCAAGAGTGAAGTACAAAAGGTAGAGTAGTCTGAATGGTTATTGGGTTAGTGGTTATGGAAAGGTAGGTAAGATCAAGTTGTGGAGTCCCTTAAATGCTCTGTTGAGAGGTCTGGGCTTTATTTTTCATGGACACAAAAAAGCCATGTAGAAACATGTGTTGTTAGGAGGATTTATCTGGTGTTCCTGAGAGGGTGCACTGGAGTCAGGAGACAGCAGAAACCTTTAGGAAGAATATGGGAGTAGGAAAGGCATGGGGTGAAAAGAACATGATTTGACATGTTGGTGTCAGGAATGAAGAGCAGAGGGCCAATTTAGGAGGGATGTTTAGGAAGAATTGGTTAATTTAGTGATTGTGTGGCTCTAAGAATCTCATTGCAGGTTGTTTTTAGAATTCTTCTAGGTCTAGGTGGACAAAATAGGATTGAGTACTGGAAAGGGCCTCCTCTCTGCCCAATTTATCTAGCCATTTAGGTAAAGCGGTCTGTGTCTACATGTAATTATATGAAGATCTGTGGATAAAGATAATTTCTAAAGTCATTTCCAGCTCTACAGACTATTAAGCCTTACAGCCTCTGTTTTCAAGGGGGCATCTAATTCTGAGTAAGGGGAGAGGGAAAGTGCACAAGGATAGACTGCAATGCCATAAATGAAAAAGCTGTGAAGTACATTGGAAGTACTGAACTTGGTCAGCAGTGGGGAGCCAGCAAAACAATATCTATGTTCTGGGACCACGCAAGTGAAAGTATGTTGATAATTACAAAGCATCACAAAATATCACTACTATCAAATCCAGTGGTGTAAAATTTGACTTGTTGCTCTTGAGTAGACAGGGGATTATGTATTTTGTTAAGAATTCTAAATCTTGTATCTCACTCCTTCCTTTACTGTCATTCCAGTAGGCAGTGCTCTACCACTCCTGGGTACTGGGTGTGTCTGGAGAGGAGATCTCTGGGCATCTGTGTTTTGCCGTTAGATCCTTTTTTGCTCCCTGTAGTTATTACTCTACAAAAGCAGAGCAAGGAGTCTGACCAAGGAGTCTGGTAAACCTGTGCATTCCCACTGTAATATGCTTTTCTTAAACAAATTGATAGTCTTTATTTTTTAAAGCAGGTTTAGGCTCAGAAAATAATTGAGCAGAAAGTACAGAATTCTCATATGACTCCTCAGCATCCCCTCTTCCTAGACACAGTTATCCCAATTGTTAATATCTTGCAGCAGTGTGTTGGTATATTTGTTACTATGAGCCAATATTGATACAAACTAAAATGAATAGTTTAATATTAGGGTTCGCTCTCTAGGTTGTACACTCTATGGGCTTTGACAAATGTATAATAATATGTACCCACTGTTGCAGGGTCATATAGAATAGTTTTACTGCCCTAAAAATCTCTTGTGCCCCACCTATTCATTCCTCCCTACTGAACCTCTGGCAACCACTGATCTTTTTACTGTCTCCATAGCTTTGCCTTTTCCAGAATGTCACCTATTTGGAATAGTACAGTATGCAACCTTTTTGGATTGACTTCTTTCACTTAGCAATAAGCAGTGCATTTTCTCCATGTTCATTTCTTTTTATCATTGAGTAGTATTCATTTTTGAAGGGCATTTTTGTTGCTTTCAAGTTTTGGCAATTGTGAATAAAGCTGCTATACATATTTTGGTGCAGGCTTTTTTGTGCACATACATTTCAATTTATTTCAGCAGATACTAAAGTGTGCAATTGCTGGAGAATGTGGTAAGCCTATGTTTAGCTTTGTAGGAAACTGCCAGACTGTCTTTCCAAGGGGCTATATCATTTTTCTTGCCTACCAATAGTCAGTGAAACTTTCAGTTGCTCCACATCTTCATCCGCATTTGTTGTCAGTGTTTTGGATTTTAGCTATTCTAATAGATGTGTGTTGGTATTTCATTGTTGTTTGAATCCGCAGTTCCCCAGTGATATATGATGTTTTGCATCTTTTCATATGCTTATTTGCCATCTATGTATTTTATTTGATGTGATGTCTGTTCAGCTTTTTTGCCCATTTTTAAAATTGAGGGTTTTTTTCTTATTGTTGAGTTTTTAGACGTATTTTTATATTTTGGACACCAATCCTCTATTAGGTAGATGTTTTGCAAAATATTTTCTCTCAGACTATGGCTTTTCATTCTCTTAACAGTACCTTTTGCAGAGCAGTTGTTAATTTTAATGAAATTTGAAAATTAAATCATAATTCAAATCATGCTTTTTGTGTCATACCTCAAAAGTTATTGTCAAACCCAAAGTCACTCAGATTTTCTGTTATATTATCTTCTAGAAGTTTTATAGTATTGCATTTTACATTTAGGTCTATGATCCATTCTGAGTTAATTTTCATGAAAAGGATAAGGTCTGTGTTTCGATTTTCTTTTTTTTTTGCATGTAGATGTCCAGTTGTTCCAGCATTGTTTGTTAAGACTCTCTTTTCTCTGTTGAATTGTCTTTTATTTGTCATATAATATAGTTTTAATATTGCTTTTTGTGATTAGCATCTCACTTGTCCACATTAGAATAGCTTTCAAAATTAAGAATACCAAATAACAATGATATTATAGGAGAGCACTGGACTTGGGATTTTTAAAAGTGGGAAGAGATTTGAGATGAAAATTTGTCTTTTTCTTCTTAAATGATCTGCAGCAAGATAATTAGCATCTCTGAGCGTCAGTTTTTCATTTCTAAAATAGATCTCAAAAGATTATTAATATTTCAGACTCTGATAATGTTCTCATTTCCAGAGATCCCCCATATCACTATTAACCAAGGGAGACATATTTAAAAATTAAGTGACACAAGTTCTCTTTCCCCAGAATCACAGCAGTGAAGTATTTCCTTCATGTTTAATTTTCAATATATTGTCCTTCCCTTTATTAAACCTTTGCTAATTGCTTGCCAATCGAGGGGTTGCAACATCTGATAGAAAATAAAGAGTTTGAGGAGGGACATTAAATATGCAGTTAAGATACGAATAAATAAGGGCCGGGCGCAGTGGCATATGTGTAATCCCAGCACTTTGGGAAGGCCAAGGCAGGCGGATCACAAGGTCGGGAGATCGAGACCATCCTAGCTAACACGGTGAAACCCCGTCTCTACTAAAAATACAAAAAATTAGCCAAGCGTGGTTGCAGGCGCCTGTAGTCCTAAGTACTCGGGAAGCTGAGGCAGGAGAATGGCATGAACCCAGGAGGTGGAGCTTGCAGTGAGCTGAGATCGCGCCACTGCACTCCAGCCTGGGGGACAGAGCGAGACTCCGATTCAAAAAAAAAAAATTAAATAAATAAATAAAGAGTAAATAAAATATCTAAGTAGCACTAGCTTTCAAAATAAATCTTGGGACTCTAAATGTCAAACTTTTTCCAGTAGAAAAGACTTCTCTCAAATCATTTTCTTTAGGTGTTTGGGGAGTACTGTTGTAAGCATCATGGTCTTCTGGGGCATATTCTCCTACATGTTTTAACTTTTGACATTTAAACTACGTTTTAGATTTTGGCACTAACCATTTTGTGGTTGAAATTTAATATCTTTTTAAAAAATGCTTCTTCCTAGATTCTTTTAGCAAATTTCAGCAAGATTTCCAGCTTTGTCACAAATTACTCCAATGTTTAAGGGTATGAGTCCTTGAGGCTACTGTTGTGTCTCTATCTCCTTTCTTCACTCACCCATACACTAGCTTACATAGTCTTAAAATGAGAGAGCAATAATTATTGCCCTCTCTTTTATTTAAAGTGATTGGATTAAACTGAACAGAAACAGAAAGATCTTTGATTTTAGTCTTTTAGTATACAAATAGAAAACAATGGGATTTCAAAACTGCTCCAAACAAAAAATAATGACAAAGGATTTCTATTAATACGCCACTAATAATAAGTGTGTAAGGTATATGAACATGACCCCACATTTATACATTAATAGGGAACATCTCCATAAAATCTCATCTTTATTCTCTCTCCACATTTAAAGAGATAGCAGTTAAACAGCAATAAGGGTTTCCTTTCCTCCCCATTCTAACACACACATATACACACACACTGCTGCATTACTGTGGTGAGATAGGTTTATAGGGAAATTTTACAAAGGATAGGAAATTTGGTGTGGCTTTGGAAAAGAGAATCAGAGATTCACTCTTTCATTTGGATTGATTTGAAAGGCATGAGAAATCAAGGAAGCAAACATGAGCCAGTGTCTAATTCTGGCTGCTAGATAGAAATAGGACTTTTAGGAAAAGTGAACATCCTCTAACACCACCATTAGAGATGAATTAGAGGCTAATTATTATATTTAAAACAAAACTACTGATTATGGTCCAGTATCCCATTTTTCGTTCTTATGTATGGTATTTCAGCTACATCTTGGCTAAGCAGACTATAGGGACTATCTAAGTAACTACACTTATATTATTGTTTCTTTGGGAAAACACTTCTGAGTTCCAAACAATGGCATAATCAGGAGTTTGGAGAGCACAGCCCATTTGTAATTTGAGGGACAGTATATGTGTGTGTATATACATGTGCATGCCTTTGTGTGTCTCTGACATTGTGTCCTTACGGAAGATGTCACAGCAGGTTCATAACAAAGGAAATTATTTCAGAGATTGCCAGAATGACCTTGTGGAAGTTCAAGGGACCGTTTCAAGCTAATCCAAGCCAAGACCATTTTTTTTGGTTAGCATCCTTGAAAGCAGAAAAATAGCAATGTAAATATCAAGATGCTTCTGCCTTTAACCAAGAATAGACAAAGAAAGCAATCCACTAAAAGTACTTTTCAAACACATAAGCTCCCAAAACTTTCCTTTTGAAAGATGTTACAACCAGTTTATATTTAGGCAAGCAATGACATGAGACAGAACTATTAAAAAGCCACATTTCTCAGGTATTATATGATCAGTTTCCAGCTACGTATTCAGTACATACATAATTTTAAGAGGTTGAAACCCAAACCCCCCAAATCACTTCAGAATAACAATGATCTCATTATACAGTTTTCATGGTGTTTTAATTAGAGCTGGTTATATAAGTCCCAATAGGACCTCATGTTCCGTGTTTGATTGGGATAATGACTACTTTGTTCAGGTTGTACTTTCTTTTAGTGAGGTGTGGGTGGTCTGAATGGAACTAAAAGCTCACCATTGTTTTTCTTGTCATTAATTCTATCAGCAATGCCTCTGATTTCTTTAGACTATGAAAAATAACTAGTGATTAAGAATTACCATAATGCTTTTAACATATTTTAATAGCGACCACTTGCACAAAAGAATGTATGTATGAATACAAAATTTTATAATCTACACAATGACAATGTAAAATTTCCAAAAGAAGGTCGAAGACCTGGCTCATATACAAAATCTTTGTAACGTTGATCATCATATGCATTCCCTTTTACCCTTTTATGAATAAATACATACATTAGTTTTACAATTATGTGTCCCTTTAATATTTTTAAAGTTTCCATTTCTAAAAGGAGAAAAAAAGCCCCCAAATTTTAAGAAAAACCAGATTAATATACTGAAATTCAAGCCTCATTTTTTCACTCATTTTGTCAATATTAAAACAAAGAACATATCTCATTTTAACAGACAACATTCAAATACAATTTGATTTGACATTTAAAAACTTGTTTTAAAAATTTCAATTGACAATGAAATAAGGGTAATTAGTCTGAGATCCAGTCTGCTAGTATCAAAATAGAAATCCTTGTGTGTATAACTGTTTGGATTTTATAAAAATGTCTCTTTCAGTTTTAAGGTATATTCTCATTTAAAGTGAGAAAAAATTACTGTTGTCATATTTGCAAGTCAAGACCCATTGCCAGTCTGAGGGTGAGTTTTGACTTGATGATGCATTGAATAATTAAGACTAACAATAACAACAATACTTTCCATAGAGGATGATTTATTTATTCCAGGCACTGTGCTGCACATTTTTCATGTATTCTTTGTAACACTTCTAACAATCCTGCCAGATTGATTTTATTATTCCCTTTATACATATAAGAAAACCGAGGCTTAGGAAAAGTTAACATGCGGTAGAAATGGGATTCAAACCTAGTTTGTTTTCTCTGAAAACCACCACTCTTTCTACTAGACAATATTGCTTACATTTGATCCAAATTATCCCTAGTTTGCTCAGAAATCACCAATAAATTTAATTAGATTATAGTGCTAATATAGCCAGATACGTATAGATTACTTTTTCCACATTTCAGAGTTACATCCCCTAACTTGATAGTTACAAAATTGTATCTGTGAGGCACCAAATTTATCCCTGCTTCTGGATAAGAGATATGCCTTATTGTCCTCAATCAATGAAATTATCTTGTCTCAAAATAGTGTCTATCCCTTCATGTTTCTGTAAATCTTAGATGTAATTTAAAAAGTAGGCATATTTGTCTGCTAAGTCTCATATACTATAGTTAAAAATGTTTTTACATAAATGACAGTATAGTATAGAGGAGAGCTCAGTAGACGGGGAACTTAGAGTTGTGGGCTGAAGACCCAAAAGACTCCAGAATAAGTCACTTAACTTCCGTGATATTTATTCTCTAATCAATTAAGTAAGAAAAGATAAACGAGTAAATCTCTAAGATAATGAAAATATTAGTTGAGGAAGTATTCATAACTAATACAAATTTACTTCCATATTTTTAAATGCATTTCAGGGAAATGGGGGAAGAAAAATAATGAAATCTAGGTTCCGTATGAAACCATGTCAGACATTTTAGCATTTGTTTCTCTCTCCTTTATTTTATCTGCTATTTTATTTTACTTTTATGTATATAAATATCTTTCTGATTTAATATGATCCAAAGAGAATTAAGAGAAAGGATCATGCTGAGTATTTTCTTTGTACTGAAGCACCTAAAACCTCATTTTGCTACGTAATGAAACTAAAGTTTCCAATTGCTGTATAAATCATGTGTTTAGGAGATGAAATGCGCAGGAATCATTTTGCACTTGACATTTTCTAGATTATGAGTAGCAAAATTTTCTTCTTATAATAAAAAAGTAGATCTGTAAGCCACAAAAAAAATATGGAGCAAATATAGCATATTGAGATGATACACAAGGAAAGGACAGGGAGCCAATAGGCACGATTCTATAAAGCACACATTTAGTCCTGTACACCATCCCCAGTGGAATCCTTTGTTCAAATGAAAGCTTACATGAGCTACACTAGTTGACAAGGAAAGGAATATGAGTGTAGCCTCTTTTTCCACAACCACCTCGAAGGAGTACACGATTTGCCAGCCACTACACCTGATTGTGCTGCTTAACCAGTGTGCTTGCTAAGAACACAAGACTACAACATTTTCAACTGATTAAAAAAAAGGTCTATAAATTTATAATCATACTTAGATTAGATCAAGTTGGAAATTTATAGGGCAATAATGGATGAAATGGGAAGTACTCACCCCATAGTCTATAATTAGAGCTAAATTTAATATATGATTTAATGTTCAATTGATATACTCCTTAAAAAACTGCAACAAACCCTCAAATTACATATAGTGAGGTTCTAGTATTTCCTCCCAGTCTACTTTTATCTGACGAGTTTCACTGAGAAAGTTAGAAGGCAATATAGATATTCAAATTAGGAATAATTTGAATAGAATTATAAGTTTGTATGTGCATTAGAAGTGTTGAAGATATAAAAGTGAAGGAAATGCTCACTTTGGTATCACATATATTAAAATTGGAATGATACAGAGATTAGCATGGCCCTTGCCCAAGGATGACATGACAATTCATGAAGTGTTCCATATTATTATAAATAAAAATATATATATATTTTAAAATCAAGGAAACTTGAAGTTTCCTTAGCTTTCTTTAAGCTAAGTTTCATAGAATCAAGAACTACTAAAACTGAAATAGAATCTTCAATGACAGTTCCAGCCGCCTGCAGTTCTCAGGCAGGCAACTTCCAGCAGCTCTCGGAGAAAATCTTTGAATCTCCTTCTGACATTTGCCTGTTTGTCTGCCTGCAACCCTTGCTGAAGAAAGCAGATTCGGTTCTACTTCTGCCTTCCAAATCCTGCATGATGACTGTTGCAAATTTTGTATCTTTTACTGCACTTCGAAAAATGTTTGTTGACTAATTTATCCAGAGAAACTTTCTTGGTCCTTTATGCCGTTTTTCCCTGGATCTTAAAAGAACTGGGACCTGACTTGTGCCATAATTGGTCATGGTGGGGTTTTATTGGGGTTTTGTCGGCCCACACCAGGTTTTACTGGGATTGTTCCATGTATAATACATGTCCATATCAAACAACGGTTAGGCTATCAGGATACTGCCTAGGAGAATTTTAAGGACTAAATAAAACTCATGTACCAGGCACGTAATATACTCGATGCATATCTCTGGTCTTCACAATAGCTTATGTAATAATTGTTGGAGCTGGTAATTTTACCAGGCCTTTCTTGTTTCAAAGCCATCTCTCTCTCTCCGTGTACTCCCAGGGGCTCTATGTACACTTTTTTGATCTATCAGATTACTCATCCAGGTAGATATTTTCCCCATTGTGTTGGTAAGGGCTCTGAAGTTCAGAAAAATTAGGTTTTTTTCTTCAAAGTTACCAGAGATGGTAAATTACATAAATTGGTTAAGGGATGGAACCTGGTTGCAGCCATTCTGGATTTTATTTTAAAAAACAAATTCGGCCAGGCATTTGTTTTTTGACAAACAAAAGTGGCTCACGCCTGTAATCCTGGCACTTTGGGAGGCCAAGGTGGGCAGATCACTTGAGGTCGGGAAATTGAGACCAGCATGGCTAACATGGCAAAACCCCGTCTCTACTAAAAATACAAAAAATTAGCTGGGCGTGGTGATGCGCCCCTGTAGTCCTAGCTGCTCAGGAGGCTGAGACAGGAGAATCACTTGAACCTGGGAGGCACAGGTTGCAGTGAGCTGAGATTGGTCCACAGCACTCCAGCCTGGGTGATAGAATGAGACTGTGTCTCAAAAAAAAAAAAAAATTGTAGTAGCTTCACAGACTGGAGTGGCATAAAAAGAAGATTTAAAACTGAGTTTGAATAAAATGATCATATTGTGAGCCAAAAGAGAAGCAGAATATATTTTATCTTACACATACAAAAATGGATATTTAATACTTTGCTATTACTCCTATCTAGACTGTAAGATTAATGCCTATGGCTTGGGTAATATTTTGTTTCTTGCATTTCCTGATTCTCTTTTTAATCTTACTACCTTTCTTACCTGTAAGTTAGAATTCATGTCACTTTTTCAAACTACTTATCTAAAATTATTACTGATTCCATTATACTTATTAATTCAGCAAGTACGCAGTGTCTACCATATGCAGAACTGTACCAGACACTGAGAATACAATGCTCAAAAATATAAATATCAACCTTACCCTTTGGGACTTTACTTTGTATTGGGAAGACACAGAGAATAAGCAGACAAAAGACCAAATAAATATGTAATCACAAACTTTACAATTGTCTTGAAGGAAAGAAACATAACCTTTTCCTTTAAGGTAGCTAAATAGATTTGGGGGATTAACTTGGGCTGAGACTGAAAAATTAAACAAGGGCCTAGAGGCCACAGAGAGGGGTTAAGTATTATTTTCAGGGCCTATAATATCTGATTATAGGTAGATTATAACATACTTTTTATCTATTTATGTATAATCTATCATCATGTATTCTGTATATCTCTGATTGCTATGTAGAAAACAGATTTTAGAGGTAATGGAAGAAATGGAAAAATTAGAAATTATGTGATATTTTAATAATCTAGGCATGTCAGTCAGGATTTTCCAGAGAAACAGAACAATAGGACAATAGGAGATTGCATGTATATGTGTGTGCCTGTGTGTGTGTCTTTGTGTGTGTGTCTCTGTGTGTGTCTGTGTGTAATTTTAAGGAATTGGTTCATATGACTGAGGAGGTTGGCAAGTCTGAAATCTGTGGACAGTGAAGGCTGACAGCTCAGGGAAGAGTTGATGTTATAGTCTTGACTCCAATATCTGTAGGTAGGCTGTAGCAGGCTATAAATGTAGTTAGAATTTCTGTATTATATTCATAGTCTAAGGCAGAGTTTTTTTTTTTCTTCAGGATGCCTCATGTTTTGCTTTTGAGGCCTCCAACTGATTAGATGAAGCCTACCCACATTATCAAGGACAATCTCCTTTACTTAAAGTCAACTGATTGTAAATGTTAATTACATCTGTAAGACACTTTCACAGCAACATATGGACTAGTGTTTGAACAAACAACTGGGCAGCATTGCCTCAGTACATTGACACGTAAAATTAATCATCACAGAGATCATGTTGGTGGGAATGCAAATATAGAGAAGATTCGTTTGTAACATTTCAGACATATAATCTACAAAATCTTGGTGATGGATTAGGTATGAGGATAAAGATGAGGGAAGAAATCAAGAATAACAGGTCTTTCCCATGAGCAGTGGATTTTAACAGCTATGATGTGGAAAGAATGAATCTTTTCTAAATGGGATTCTGCTGACTTCAGCTCAAATAATATGATTGACAAGGCAAGATTACTTTTGTTACGCATTTTAAATGACTAAATAATCTTGAGAAGAAGTTCTGTTTGTATATGTCTAGTTATATTTGGCTAATCCTAATGTAGACTAAAAATTTGCCTTGCCTTCTCTTTCTCATCCAAAATAATTGCATGCAAATAGTAATCTACTCTTTATGCAATAATGTGAAATGGGAGGAAACATAGCCAAATATTTCTGGAAGGGACAGCCTTCAAATGTGCCAGGTACAGTGCCTCCAATTTTTTTATTGCTAATCATAGTAGGTCTCATCTTCTAATCAAAGCTTACATATGCTACACCAGGGAGTTTGGATGATATGCTAACTCAATCTAATTTTACACAATATAATTCAAAAGCCAATAAAATGTAGCCTTGTCAGACACAAAAGTTTTAGAGGGAAGAATGTAATATAGGCACCAAATGTGAAGTATCCTCTCTGCAGGTGGTTTGTACATTTCCTGTGTTTCCAATTTCTCTTTTCTTTTCTTAACCATGAAATTAAATAGATAGCTTTGAACAACTAAATAATAGACATTTTTTCAAAGCTGATTCATAATGCCATCTTTTTTTCTGAAATAGAATATCACATGGGTGAACAGAAAGTCATTTCAGACATAGAGAGCTAAGAATTAAAAATGTGGTAAAATATTTTTCTAGATTAACTACTAGAGGTTGATGAGTATCTATGCTTCATTTTATTTCAGAAAATGTTTGCCCTTTTATTTTATATACTTATTATTATAAGTCACAATTGAAAGGCTTGATAATCCATAAAATCATATTTTCCAAAGTCAAATTGTTAATGTTGCGTACAATTTTGATTAGATGTAGACAGGTTTCATTTATCTTAACTCATTAGTGTTAGTAGATTTTCTATGTAGATTAAACTTTCTCTAAGTAAATCAAAGGTTTTGTGATTCCCATTTTGCTTATTTCATAAAATTTTAATATCTATTATGTAAAAGGCATAACCTAAATGTATTAGTTTCCTGTGGCTTTCATAACAAATTGCCATAAATTAGGTGGCTTAAAACAACAGAAATTTATTCCTTTCCAGTTCTGGAGGCCAGAAGTCTGAAATCAAGAGGTCAGCAGGGCCATGTTTTCTCTGGCTCTAAGGGAGAATCCGTTCCCTGTGGCTGTGGCATTCCCTTGTTTGTGACCACATCACTTCAATCTCTGCCACAGTCTTCACATGGCCTTCTCTTCTTTGTGTATCTATTTAATCTCTCCCCATCTCTCTTTGACAAGGAGACTTGTGATTGGATTTAGGGCTCATTTACATAATACAGGATAATCTCCTTATATCAAAATCCGTAATCACATCTGTATTAGTCTGTTCTCATACTGCTAATAAAGATACACCCGAGACTGGGTAATTTATAAAGGAAAGAGGTTTAATTACTCACAGGTCAGCATGGCTGTGGAGGCCTCAGGAAACTTACACATAGCAGCAGCAAGAAGTGCCCAGCAAAAGAGGGAAAGGCCCTTATAGAACCATCAGATCTCCTGACAACTCACTCACTATCATGAGAACAGCAAGAGTTAACCACCCCATGATTTAATTACCCTCTACTGGGACCCTCCCAAGACATATGGGGATTATGGGAACTACAATTCAAGATTTGGGTGGGGACACAGCCAAACCATATCAACATCTGCAAAGACAGTTTTTGCAAATAAGGTAGCATTTACAGGTCCTAGAGATTAAAATCTGGATGTATCTTTGCAGTCAACATTCAGCTCAATGCACCAGATAATACAAGGAATATGAGTGTAGATTAGACAATGGCTTTCTTCTGAATTGATGTGCTACTTTATTAAGCTTTATTTTTTGTTTTTGTTTTTGTTGCAATCCCAACCTTGTGTACCATCTTGTGTTAACCTGGGACTAGGACTCTACAAACTGCATTTTCACTTTGCCAGTTGACTCCATGATAAACTCTAATAAGAAGCAGTAAAAGAAAGCTAGAAGCCAGGAGGAGGAAGAAAAGATGCTTCTATTTACAATTTGTTCCTGTTTTTGCTTTCTTTTCCTGTCATTGTCACCCTAACAATGCTTCTTCACCTAAGTAGTGACAGTTCATTCCAGTAGTAGAAGTTAGCACTGATTTTCACTTTTTCCAACATTAGTTAAATCAGACTCACAGTACTCATCAGAGACACCAGCACGAGCAGACTAAAGTCCTTCCTCATAGATCTGGGGTCCAGTTACACAGAGTTCCATCTCTGATCTCAGAGACATCAGTTATAGCTGAGCAGTGGCCCCTATTCAGAGGCCTGAGTTTCACCTTCACAGGATACTTCCTTTGAGCTTCTCAGCTTTAATAATCCAAATATTTCCATTCTCCAACCCTAGGAATAGTAGATATTCCTGCTGTTGTAACCTAACTTCTGTGACATTTTAGTGTTTCTCCCTGCCTTAGCATCTAAAATACATATAAAATATCTTCAACAATAACTTCCAAAAAGATGAAGAAATAGTTACAGAGAAATCGAGGAGTAAAAAGTTTGTGTTATTGTTTTCTTCAGCTGGGGTAGGATTTAGGCAGGCATCATGGTAACAGGTAGATGGTACTTAAGCAGGATCTTATAATTAGTAAACTCCAGTCTTCAAGAGATGGTAATGAGAAAGTGGAAGGGTGTTTCTCAAGAAAACCTTACTGAAAGGTATCACAGTTGTTATGTTTCTCAAAATCTACTTAAATAACGTTTAACCTTCTCTTGTTGATTGAAGGTCAAGTTATATATTCTTTTATAATACAATAGAGTCCTCAAAGAGTGTCATTTGCCTCTATGACAAAATAACTACAGATGGTTTGCTGCTGAAAACTAGAAAAATGAATGAATAGTTTAGTGTTCTGTTATTTCTTTTTTTCATTTCTGTATTTTTATTGGTTACTTCTAATTGATGTCATTGTGTCTAGCTGCTAGAACCTGCTGGTGATTGCTTCAGTTATTCAGTTTTCTTCTACCTCTCTTAAGGGACAGTCTGTTGGGCTTTGTGAGTTATTTGCCCTTCCAAGTGCTATTTAAGGTTATTTTAATTTGATTGCATTGTTCAGGAAGTGTGACCTCAGAATAAGTAGGAATGTTACTGTCCATAAATAAAGTCCTCTCGATCGTAGCTCTCTTTCTGGTACAGGAGAGTATAATTTTAACTTTTCATGTAGTTCAGGGGTATTCATCTTAAAGTGATAATCAGAAAAACGTTTGCAGAGAGATCTTTGAGACTTAAATGTTTTTCGCTTAACAGGCCAATATCTAAGGTTCTCTAAGATGACACTTGTTATAAGATCACAAAAAAAAAAAAAAAAAATTGACAGTAAACACTAGCTATTTGCTACTGATTGAAAAGCAATGAGTTAACATAAGTGAATTCTGCCAGTAAGGTTGACTGAATTTGAGACCATGAAGCCAACTATATAGCCACTCTTCCCCCAGATAACATATGTGGTTTACTGTGTCCACATAGTTTCTTTTCAGAGATTGTAAATTATACTATTTATGAACCCTTGATGACTGACACACAATTGGAGCTTGAAGGTCAAGGCAGCAAACTGCATCCTAAATTCCTATTTATTGATGATGTATGGTACAGTTAGTAGTATACTTTGTGCTGCTACATTTAAAGATCTGTCAATGTTTCTAATACACACTATTATTTTAGGGTTTGATAACATGACCACTTATCTTTACTCTGAATTACATGATGAAAGGCCTCAGCGGTGGGAGGACATCTTCAAGTTCTTTTAACAAGATTATAAGATATTTATATGCGTTCCTTGATACTAAAATTCTAAACAATAAGATTTATGGTAAGCTAGACATAAACAGGACCTCTGTACAGGCAGCATGCAGCCAAAAATGTTGGACTTATATGAATGTTAAGAAATACATTGTTATTTCAGATTTCCATTTCATTACCTATATTCATTTTAAAAGAAAAGTTTAAAACAAAAATTTTTTAAATCCTTATTTTTAAAAAATACCTGGCTTATTCCTACTACTCCCTTATCAGATGTCTATAAAGAGTATACAGAGCCTAACAATATAGTAAAGTAGATATAAGTAGTTATAAGCCTGACTCATTGGTTTGTTTGCAGAAAAAAAAAAATTCTAAATAATGTTTTTAAGGAACTCAATTAGCTGTTTAGTTAACAAATAGCTTGTGGTTGTGTGATCTGGACCTATATAGAGCCATGCTGTGCAATGTGGTAGCCACTAGCAATGTGTGGCTACTGATAATGTGAAATGTAGTTAGTGAAAATTAAGATGTTAAGTATAAAGTGTACATTTGATCTTAAGACATACTACTGAAAAATAAAAATAAAGTGAAAATATAACATTAATAATTTTTATATTGATTCATGTTGAAATTATAATATTCAGCAAATAAAATAAAACTACTTCATTTCTTTTTTATTTAGTTTAATGTACTACTAGAAAATGTAAAATTACACATGCAACTTACATTATAGTTCTACTGTATAGTGTTGCTGTAGATGTTCCCAAATATCCCACATTTTTTCTTATAGATGATATACCCAATTGACTTGAATTGACTCAAAGTAGGATGTTTGGCTTGTGATATATCTAAGATATGATCAGAAAGTAGTAAGGCCTTTTTTTTTTTTAGAAATTCTCCATTACCCCAACTGTGGTTGGTGATGTTGTTACAGGTATCTGTGATAGTGGATGGCAAATATAGAAGCGGGAAGATGTAAAAAGGAAAAGTAAGTATGGGAGTCCATAGGAGTGAGTGTCTGAGACATTAAGTAAAACAAAACAGAACAAAATTCAAACTTAAAATATTTGTTGAATGTAAATTCATTCATCTGTCATACTTAATATAGAAAAGGAATATTTTCTTTATCCTTGAATAATATTATTTTCAGATGAAATTACTTGTAGTAATAATAGTTATTACTCAAAACTCACCTTATAGCTACTAAACTTCTGCAACTATAATCTGATTTCTCTAAAGCCTCATTAAAACAAACAAACAAACAAAAACTGCTATTTGCTTCATTCCTAAATTCATTAATTCAGCAATCATTTATGTGCCTATTTTATTCTAGGCATTATGCTTGAAACTAGATGATCCAAAGGTAAAGCACTTTCTCTTTCAATTCTCATTAGATGTTTCCTTAGCATTCTTTTGCTAATTTGCGATGTCTGTTCGACTGAATTCATCTAAGTCTGTAATCATGGATGAAATTGCTTTGGGCACCCCATCAGAAAGAATCACTGAAACCTAACCCCAATGTGTTATCATACACAGATACCACAAGAGTCAACGGAGAAGCAATAATGTGTTACCATCACAGGAGTCCTCGTGGGCTAGAAGAGTGTAGCAGTGGTTAGGCAGGACACTGCCACACTTGTAGTATTAGTGGACAATAGCAAATAAATTCTATTAATAGAATTGAGTCATGAAGTATTTTAACTGAGCCAGCACAGGAGCTTTCTTTCTTCATACCTTTATGTCTTACTGTCTGTATCCTTTTCTCCCTCACTTCCGTCTAAGAGTAAAAGCGATTTTTTCCAAAGCTAACTTGGTCACCTCTATTCTTGCCTCCTTCTTCTCATACCTTATGGCCTTGCTCTGTCAATTTTCAGAACTCTTCTCACCTTCATTTCTACACATTTTCAATCGTTTTGGTTGCTGCAGTGATTTCTGCCCTCTGATTTGAAAACATACTTCCAAGGCCTATCTTAAATCAGACATTGTCCCCTCAACTCTTTCATATTATTGTCCTCTCCTCCATTTGACATACCTCCCTAGTAGCCTGTTCACTTGCTGTCTTTCATCCTGTGTCGCTCATTCATTCTTTCAGCCTTTAACATTGGCTCTCTTTCCCCCATCCAATATTCTAATTCTCTTATTGTCCTTACATTACCAACAACTGCCATTCAGAAAACACAGTCTTTTTTTTACCACCCCCCGCCGCAGTCCTTATTTGTTTGGACCTCTCTGACCAATTCTTTTATGGAAACTATCGATTACCATTCTTAGTAAAGTGAATACAACTTAAAATCTGTCTTCAACTGCTTAATTTTATTTTAGCAGATTTCCCCTTTTATTTACCTGTTGCAGTCCCTTTACATTAAGAAACAGTTATCCCAAAGTCTGCATCTCGAAGACTGGACTTTGATCCCAATTTTGCTTCATAAAAATTCTTCAAGAAATTTTATAGAAAGTCTGTCAATGATTAAATCTCGATTCATGATTTTTTTTCCCTCTATCAAAAGGGGCAGACATTTAACAGAGATACAGTAGATAAGAAGGGAATAGAGTCAGAGTTTATGAGGCACATATCTGAAGGTTATATTCTTTATTTTTATATTTTTGCTTTTGGAACAATGTCTTTGTTATGCTCAGAAAATACCTGCTGGTTCAACCCTAAATTGTTACATTAAAAGAGATACAGATTTAAATGTTTAGGGTGGGTGGGTGAGTGCTTAATCTCTGTAATAAACTGACTCCATTGTTAGAAAACATTCTCAGGCAACTATCTCATACTATCTAACTTGACTTTGAAAGGGAAGCAGTGTCATGGAGTAAGGAGGACAATTTATTTGCTGTCTTCTTATTGACGAAGCTGTGAATTTTTGTAAGTTTGGGGTTTGCTACACTCTGGCAAGTTGGAAAAGATCCATTTTGTTGTTTCTTTCAGAAGCTTTTTTTCTGTCATCCATGAGTTTCACATTTAGCGCCTGTTGGAATATTGTTTTAAAATAAATCCAAAAGCAGTTAAAATATTGAAATTAAAACCCCTTCAATAATGTACTTTTCTAAATCTTGACTCTACTACTCAAGGGCTATGTGATATTAAGCTAACCTCTCTGTGCCCAGTTTCTTTCTCTCTAAAATGGAAATAATAATAGTACCTATGACATTAAGTTGTTTTGAGGATTATATGCATTAAAATATGCAAAATGCTTGGAATATGGGTAAGCATATACTAAATGTTCAAGTGTTAGCAGTTATTACTTTTATCACTATTAATTTATGCAATCAAATTTATTTAGTACCTACTGTTTAGAAACCTGGAGAAATACACAGTGAACAAGAAACTCTGTGTTCTTCAGGAGCTTTGCCAAGAAGAGACAAGTATCTGTCAGAGTTACAAGGGTGTGTGACTAGTGCTGTGATAAAACCATCAGCCTCTGTGGTTGCACTCAGAATAAATCAACAAACTCTGCCTAGGGTTGTTGGCAAAACACGAGTAGTTGGACTCTGAACTGTGTTAAATTAGTGCTGTAGTTTATCCAGACCACAAAAGTCTTTCATCAGTATCTCTGAGAGTCAGTAGCTGGATCTCCCCCGATACTCCAAGTCAGAAAATGTAGAACTTTTTCTCAATAATTTACCATGATCCTTTAAAAATTACAAAGAATTTGCTTCTCTCAACCTACTGATGAACTTCAAGATACATTTTCTCTAATAGTTTAAAATACGTTTAGCATAATGTTTTCCTATGCAGTCTGTGTGTCTGTGTGTATACCACTACTATTGGCTGTGCGATTATTCTGACCCGCCTACACCTTTTAAAATAATCTTTCTTCTTTGTGACTAACATATGTCTGGCTAGAAAACCAACACCTTCCTATCTAAAGCAATATAAAATCTAAAGTTATTTGGTGGGGTTGAATTACTAGGGATGTGGAGGAAGGGAGTCGTTCCCTGTGAAGCACAGTCCAGAGTGCCAGATAGATTTTTCCTGGTTTGACCATAAGAATATATACAGAAAAAAAGTAGCACTAGGAAAGTAGAGTAGTTACAGAAAAGGGAATGGGTGGCATTTTCAATTAGTTAATGGCATGGTCAAATATAAAAGGGCAGCTAGTTTATTTGTATAGACTCTTACAAGGCATGATATGTCCTTGGCCTAGCAGTGACCTACAGAAGTGGTCTCTCCCTTGTTCCTGGAAAGTTCCTTTTGGACAAACTCTTTCCTGGGCAGGAGATGTCATCTGATGGTCTCACAGTTCTGTGTTACTAAGGACAAAGTCAGTTGAGAATTATGGGGCTGTGAGATTACGTGCCCAAGGAAGCCAAACGCAAACATCTCAAATAATAGCATAAGTAACACATACAAAGCTTTTCATTGTATATGTCAGGCACTGTGCTAAGCACTTTACCTGTTTCAGCTCATGTAATTATTATAAAAACTCTAGGTTGTAAGGACTAATATTTTCCATTTTACAAGTGGGGAAGAAGAGTTGCAGAGTTAAGTAACTTTAATGTGCTCCAGATCATGGAGAGAGAGACCGGTGGTGATGGGCCAGGAAGCTTGTTTTGTAGGGGTAGGGGAGGCAAAATTTATTCTCTACCCTCCAAGGGCTTCTTGTTGAGCCTAGGAATTAAACTTACCTAAGGCAGATTAACAAGAGAAAAGCATATAAATTTTACCTAGTAATTTTTACATGTACATGAGAAACATCACACACACACACAAAATGAAGACTCAGAGAAATGAAGTTGAATGCTTATATATTAGGCTGAACAAACCTAATAGTAAATTGTGGAAAAGCGGCAAGACAGAGGGGTGTGGGCTAGGGCAGTTAGTTGTGGAAAAGTGACTAGGAAGATAAGATTGGCTGATAAGTTCAACAAGATTTATTTGTGTAGATTTTTGTCAGCCTCCACTTCCCTAGTGATAAGCAAGTCTTTCACATAGGAATTTAATCTCCTGCTTTCAGGAAGAAAAAGGAAGTTCAGAGTGCCCTTCTTGCATCTGCTGTTTTTCAAATGTTTTTTACTCTAAATAACAAATAGGCCAAAGCAGCCTATTTGGGGGCAGTGTATTTTGATCTCTTACATGGGAAACGGCATGAACTGTACACTTAGAGGAACATAATTTTGATACTGACCACTCAGTATTTTCTTCTTATTTTTCCCTCTCTCTGTTATTGATATACTACTTTTTAGATGTAATTCATTTTTTTCCAAAATGTTCACTTCTTTGAAGTGTTCTTCCTAGCTCAATAGGGCAAAAATAATAATGTATTCTTTATAGCATTAAGCATGTCAACTTAGGTATTCAGGTAAACCTCACATTATGCATTCAAGTAGGATAATTAGTGGTATGAGTAGTATTTCTGTACATAAAGTTTTATTTTGACAAAGCAAATATGATGCAAATTAAGATTTGGGAATATAATGGGAATATAATGAAGATTAAGGTTTCTTGAAATGAAGAATATGGTAATTTGAGAATATCAAGACAGGCTGCTGTGGAAATTTTCAACAACCTTTAAGTAATACAAGGTTTTCTATCTTCACTTTCATGCCTGTAAACTATATTATCAGCCCTTTGTTTCTTAGAACAGAAATACATTTGTTTAGTGTGGAATGTCTTTTATTCTTACTGATTTTTATTACTATCACATGTAATATTTTGTAGTATAATTAGCAGCTTACTGTTCTGTTACATGATTTGGGGGGATAAACAAATTTAGAATTTTTCCAAATAGTCAGGGCTGGGCACGGTGGCTCATGCCTGTAATCCCAGCACTTAGGGAGGCCGAGGTGGGCAGATCACGAGGTCAGTAGATAGAGACCATCCTGGTTAACACGCTGAAACCCCGTCTCTACTAAAAATACAAAAAACAAAACAATTAGCCGGGCGTGGTGGCGGGCACCTGTAGTCCCAGCTACTTGGGAGGCTGAGGCAGGAGAATGGCATAAACCCGGGAGGTGGAGCTTGCAGTGGGCCGAGATCGCGCCACTGCCCTCCAGCCTGGATGACAGAGCGAGACTGTGTCTCAAAAAAAAAACAAAAAAAAAAAAAGAATTTTTCCTCATAGTCTAGTGTGGGACTGATTAAACACAACACACTACACACACACACACACAAACACACACAAACAGTATGTGTATACATATCACATATACAAATTTGCATATAAATGCATTTTTACATAAATTATATACATATATACACACATATCTCAAAAATGTACATAAAAATAGCAAATACTAAAGTAACAAGAATGAAAAAGAAATGGTTCCAAAATACTGTCAGACAAGATTTTTCTCTCAGCGGATGCTTTATGTGTTAATAAAACCACAGGAGGGCAAAGCTGGTATGATTTATCCTCTAAGCCTTTATTTATTCACAGCTGTTCAATAGTAGCAATAACGATTGATAGCACTGTATCTCATCTCCATTTGGAAAGAAGTGAAAAACAATTTTCAAATTCCATTAAAAAAGATAAAGCAAAGTTTACCTTGCTACATGGAGTTGAATAGAACCATTCAATGAAGTCATTTTTTTAAAACTGTAACATGTCAAAATTTTAAGAATAGGCATCATTAAAAATGTTCTGTGATAAATATATCCATATCAGAATTATTGGCTGTAAGGATTAAAATGTCATTATTTTTGTACCTTCCTTGCTATGTGTTCCTTGCCTTTGGGCTCAACTCTTTAATAATCTTATTTTCAAAAGGTACATGAGAGATTAATGGTGAAGCTAATTACCTACTACAAGTATCCAGCATATATTTTTCTGATGAGTAATATTTTTACTTTGAAATGTGTAATTTCAATTTGTAGTCAACACTTATTTTTAAGAGATTAAATATCTGGGAACTCAGCTAAAAATGAAACCGTAAATAAAGTTGAATATGCACTTGTTTGAAATTTATATCCTCCTACTTTCAAGTTATTTCTCAAATTGACAAATGTTTTTGAAAATTATTTTCATTATTTTTAATGGGATTTTGATGAGTGTGTCTAAGATAGTACACAAAAGCAAATCTATGTTACAAAATCATGTGCTGAATAACGATGTTTCAGTCAAATATGGGCCACATATACTACAGTGGTCTCATAAGATTATAATGGAGCTGAAAATCTCCTATTGCCTGGTAACATAAAGAACAATGCATGACTCATGTGTTTGTAGTGATGATGGTATAAACAGACTTACTGCTGCCAGTCATATAAACATATAGCACATATAACTAAGTACAGTACATGATACTTGATGATAATAAATGACTTCAATCCTAGTTTATGTATTTACTATATGATACTTTGAATTGTTATTTTAGAGTGTGCTCCTACTTATAAAAAAAATGTTAACTATAAAACGGCCTCAGGCAGGTTCTTCAGGAGGTATTCCAGAAGGCATTGTTGTCATAGGAGATGACAGCTCCAAGTTTGTGCCTGAAGACCTTCCAGTGGAACAAGATGTGGAGGTGGAAGACAGCGATATTGATGATACTGATCCTGTGTAGGCCTGGGCTAATGTGTTTGTTTGTATTTTCATTTTTAGCCAAAAAAAAAAAAAAAGTTTAAAAGGTTAAAAAAAAATTAACATAACGCTTTTAGAACAAAGATATAAAAAAAGAAAATATTTTTCAGCAGTAAAATGTGTGTTTTAAGCTGTGTTATTACAAGAGTCCAAAAGTTATAAAAATTACAAAGTTCATAAAGTAAAATAGTTACAATAAGCTAAGGCTAATTTATTATTGAAGAAATAAAACTATTTTATAAATAAATTTAGTAAAGCCTAAGTGTACAGTGTTCATGAAGTCTATAATAGTAATGTCCTAGGGCTTCACATTCTCTTACCACTCACTGATTCAAACAGAGAAACTTCCGGTCCTTCAAGCTCCATTCATGGTACGTGCCTTACACAGGTGTGGTGTGCGGTTTTTTACCCTTTTTTTTTTTTTTGAGACAAGGTCTCACTTTGTCACCTAGGCAGGAGTGCAAGTGGTATGATCTGGGCTCACTGCATCCTTGACCTCCCAGGTTCAAGTGATCCTCCCAACTCAGCCCCCAAGTAGCTGGGACTACAGGTGTGTGCCACTATGCTCAACTAACTTTTGTATATTTTGTAAAGATGGGGTTTGTCATGTTGCCCAGGCTGGTCTGGAACTCCTGAGTTCAAGCGATCCACCACCTCAGCCTCCCAAAGAAGTCCTAGGATTATAGGGGTGAGCCACTGTGCCAAGCCATTTTTTATCTTTTATAGAGTACTTTTAGTGTGCCTTTTCTATGTTTAGATGTGTTTATATATACAAATATTTACCATTGTGTTATAATTGCCTACAGTATTCAGTACAGTGCAGGTTTGTACTGTACAGGTTTGTAGCCGAGGAGCAATAAGCTATACCATGTAGCCTAGGTGTGTAGTAGGCTACACCATCTATGTTTGTGTAAGTACCTGCCATCACATGTTTGCACAATAATGAAATAATATAATGATGCATTTATCAGAGCATATCCCTGTAGTTAAGTAATATATGACTGTAGATTAATTTTAAGCGATAGCCATTAGTACTAGTAGTCATGGCCAGATGGTCACATAAATATATTTCTTAGAAAACAATGTTGAAATCGTACTCAAATAATTATATGAAGGCAAAGAATTATCAAACATAATTATTTATGGAAAATAAAACTATATAAACTTACATGACAGGCTGCGATGTCCACTAAAATTTTTATTAGCATACCATGGTATTTTTACAAGGTAGATTTTACATGGCATTTTTACAAATGATCTCCAACATCTCTAAATTATCTCTTTCTGAGGGAGGGAAGATAAAATATTTAAAATGATTCAAAATTTAATTTATATTTCAAGGTCTTCATGAACAAGAAAAATAGATGGAATTCCTTAACTTTAGAGTTTCTTTTGTTTTATTATATTAGCCAAATATGCTGAAGACCATAACTCTGAAACGGTTCAATCACTCCCATTTAAATTAACTCAAAACTCAACAATCCCTTTGGAACTGAGATTGCCTTTGTAATTCTTTTGTATCCCACATAGCAGTTGTTGGTGCCTAATAAATACTTGATGAATGAGCTCTCAAGGTAATTATTTTTCCTTAATTTCTATCAACTTCTACTGTAAAATTCTTTCTAAATTTTCTTAGATATGATAGTTTCTACGACTTTATTTGTATTAAAATGTAGACTTTTATGGATATGTCTTGTTAAAAGTATCAAAATTCTATCATCTAACCATCACATATGACTTAATCATCTTAATGTATTTTATACAATTGAAGAATCATTTCACAGACTACCTGACACTTACATAATTTTAACTGAGAACATATTCTGCTACTTGAGGTCTTGGCTTTTGTATGGCTCAGAATTCACTGAGTAATGTTGTTTTCAGGATATTGGATTAGCATGCCTGCCAGAACATTCATTAAGCACGGAACAAAATGTCAAGGTGATTTGTATCAAGATGTCTAGTGCAAAGAACCCATCACTTTTATTCTTCTCTATTTAGGGCCACAATTCCAAAGGGTACAGTTAAGAAATGCATGCATTATTTTCTGCATATGTTAAATATTAGGTTTCAAGAAAAAAGGTGGATATAGATTAATAGAACTGAGCCCACTGAATAAAGTCAATTACTTTAAAAACTAGTATGTATTTCAGATAGTGACACACATCTTATAAAAAGAGCTAAACATCCATGAAACTCAGAGTTATTAATAAAAAATACAAATGCGTTTTGTTTTCCTTAAGTATAATTTAATAAATTAATAATGGATCGGGCAATTGTTTAAACACACAATGACCACAGAGTCTAGAGCATCTAGAAAAGGAAATGTAACAATTATTTAGTTATCTCAGATTTCATAAACAGGAAAAGCAGGGGACTTAGGATACAAAATTTCAAAATACTTACTAGGATTGGCTAACTTAATTACCAACACCAAGTAATTATGACCTTTTTCTCATCATTTTGATAACTTGGTTTATATATGCATTGATTACTTCAACAAACCTATGCATTACTATCAATAAAATTGGCTAGATAATCTTCAGTGAAGCAGGGTCTGTGAACAGGAGTCTGAGTAATGACAGATCTCTTTCTTTTGGGGCCCCAAATAGTCCCAGATCCATTGTTCATCTAGTACTTCAAGTCACTACCACCAGTTCATGAGAGTTGGAACTCAAGATGATACCTATTTGCCTTCTCAGTTTTTAGGAGTAGCTTTGACTAAATACTGCCTGAAGAATAAACATCCTTTTATGTGACACAAGCAGAGCCAGTAGATGTTTATATGCTTGAAAAAGCATTTTATTTTAACGGAAACACTCATTATCAATCTTTTGGTATAAGACAAAGAACTTTTCTTTGAGTATTGTTCTGGGGATTGGAATTCTAGATTTACTTTCTTGTTTAAACAACACATATGATGCAATGTCTAAGATTCCTAGTTTCAGTTTCCTCACCTTGGAGCAAGAAATAGGCACTTGTAATGCAGATTTTTTCTACCTTGTCACTATACTCCTTTCCTCCTCTTATTAATAATCTTTTCAGTTATGTCTCCACATATAATTGAACAACACTTTCAAATTTCATCAATTAATCTGTGTAAGTCTGTCCAAAACATTCAGGTTCATTTTCAAAAAGATAACTCTTTCCTTCACACTTAAACTATCATTATTTACGTAATGCTAATTAAATCATGTAATTTTGTATATAATTACACATGTCACCAGAAGAAACTAGTTTGCGAACAAAACAAGACGTCTTTGTATATGTAAAACTCACTGGAGGAATTGTTGAGTTTATGTGGGTGTCATGCATTAGGTTTACGTTAGGGAGCTGGGAAAAAATACAGACTCAAATAAAGCATCTCAGATCCATTGCATCTGAATCTCTTAAGCACCTTTAAAAGTTTCGCAGGTTATTCTCATGCACATTAAATTTGGTAATGATTCGTAGAACATTATAGGATACTTGCTAATATTTAATATGAGGAGAAAAATGTGCTATATAGCAGGGCAGCAAACTAGAGGATAATTGTAAAAGAATCGTGTGGAAATACATTTTTCTATTGCCAGTGTAGTGGATATTGCTCTTTAAAATTTATTTTTGAGTGCCTGATATCAAACCCTGTTTTCTATATGGGGTGAGTCCCCTATGAGCTTAGCTGGAAGCAGGGCATATGTCTCCCCACAGAAGGTGAATCAGGGTCCAGATATTTGTATTTGAGCTAGGGTAAAGGCACGTGCCCTAAGCTTAGCCAATTGGATGACCCCTCCAAGGACTTTACATCTGAAAGAAGAGAAACCAAGACATTGGCGCAGTTCAACATTCTTCACTCTTGTTGTGGACAGACTCTGTCAGTGGCAGAGCAGAAGTAGAGGCAGCAAGATTGTCATGACAGAAGAGTGTTCCCAATGCAATGGTGGCAGTGGGGATGCCTCAAACATTGATGTCCTAAACTATTTCTATAATGGGATCTTGGAAATATTCTTATACCTAGTTTCCCTTGGTTACTGCCTGGTTCTCAGTGTCTTCTATCATTTCTGTAAACTATTACATGTAGTATACAGTATATAAAATATATATACAGTATATTTTTTTCAATAAATTAATTTTTTTCTTAAATTGGACATGATTAATCTCTGATGGGTATAACCACATGCACACCTATTTTGTGCTGTGTACCTGAGAACCCTCTTCAACCCTCTAATACTCACAGCTGACAGTGTGGATGAATTTACTTTTAGAGTTCCCAAAGCAAAAAAACCCTGATATTTCTACTATTTACTCACAACTTGGAAATTCTTTTCAAAATTCACTTTAACATAATCACTAAAAATGCCTGTCTAGTACTTGCATTTAAAAAAAAATTAATGGTACTTCGAAATGAGATGATTTTACTTTTTAAAAAATTGTATAATATGTTGTTTTTGTGTCCATTTGTTTACAAATTAAAACCACATTTTCATTTCCTTGTGCCAGCAAAAGTTGTTACAAATAGTGACACACCAATAAACTGTGAGGAAATTTACTCAGCTAAGAAAAAGTACCAAAGTGCTCCTTTAAAGCATTAATTTTTGTCACATTTTCAAAGTTAATATTTATTGTGTTAACTTCTGTAACAATTCTTAAAAATATGAAATGTGATGTTTCTAGTTTTTGTAATTGACATTAAATCATTCTTTCATTAAATACCTCAAGCCTTGTGATCAACATTCATAGCTTCAATAGGTCAATTGCTGCACTTCGTACTTACTTTTCATTCTAGCTAAAATTAAGCAAGCATTACAATGTTCTGTTGATTTTGAAGTGTTCAAATCATCTTGAATACTTGCTATTCAAGAGAAACCATGCATTTTTGACCCTAAGGCAATCATTTTCAAATGTCAACTAAATGAATTATCTAAATTATTTAAGTCAAAGAAAACTATATCTATAATTATAAAAGAAAATATGTGTTTTTCATAACTATAGTAAGTAATCAATAAGTATAGTATATCTGGATATATTTGATTGAAAAGAACACAGAGCCTTACTCGCATTGGCTTAACTCACGTAATTGAAAATCAAGAGGAAGTGCAGATGTTAGGTTGGATCGATGCAGTATTGCAATCACACGTCATCACGGAATAAGTTTCTTTCAGTCTCTCGGCTCTACCTTCTGTAGTATAAGCTCATCTTAAGACTGATTTCCTCCTGGTGGGGTAAAAGAAGATGTGGCATTTATAGATTTCATATCCATAACCCATACTTTTCAAAAGGAAAAAGTGGATTAGCTTTTGCTGGTTCTTTCAGAAATCCAAGGAACTACTGCTTTTAGAATCCTGCAGAAAACTTCCTCTCAAATGTACGTGCCAACATTTGGTCACATACCTATTTCTGAAATAATCTGTTTGGTTAAAGAATTACCTTTTGCTTAATTAGGACTGTGTTACTTGAATCAACATTATGACAATTGAGATCAGATAACCCAAGTTAAATTCATACGGTGAGGAACCACCTCTGGAGCTTTTCTCCAAAACAATAAAGTACAGAGTGAGCACTGCATAGAATATTGGTAGACTTTGTACTACGTGACAATGAACAGTATATGACATAGAGAGGCAAGATACAAAAAAAAATTTATAACAAAACAGCGTTTTCTTTTTTTTTTTTTTTTCGAGACGGAGTCTCTCTCTGTCGCCAGGCTGGAGTGTAGTGGGCACGATCTCGGCTCACTGCAAGCTCAGCCACCCGTGTTCACACCATTCTCCTGCCTCAGCCTTCCGAGTAGCTGGGACCACAGGCACCTGCCACCGCACCTGGCTAATTTTTTTTTTTGTATATTTAGTAGAGACGGGGTTACACAGTGTTAGCCAGAATGGTCGCAATCTCCTGACCTCGTGATCTGCTGACCTCGGCCTCCTAAAGTGCTGGGATTACAGGCGTGAGCCACTGCACCCGGCCCAAAGCAGCATTTTCTAACAGTCTAATATAAATATAGAATAAAGTGAAAAATTTTATAAAACATAAAATTAAATAACCTCATACCATATAGTATTTATTAAAAGTATTATACAAACAATAAGTTCAAAATATTTTGATTTATTCATCACACGTTTGGCTTCCAACCTAGACTGTAAACGTCTAGTTTCTATCCCTAAGCAATTAACACAGTGACTTAATCATATTAGATGTTTAATAAAGGCTGTTCAGTAGAATAAGCAGAGAAAAATCAATACTGGCTGAATTACTCACTTTGTTGAAATAGATGCAGCTTAAATGGCAAACTTTTGGCTTTAGAGTGAACTTCCAAAACACATAGTGCACATCCTTCTCATTATTAGAATCAGAAAATAAATGAATTACCTATTTTGTTTTGTTTTGTGACCTGAGCATTACTGTTTGCCCGAGGTAATGGAGGTAACCAAAGAACAATGGAAAGAGGACAATGCAAATATCTGGAGTGTAGATGAAACGAAATGCATCTTTATATTGTCAAAAGCCTGTAGGGTATTCAAATAAAATTGTCTTTGGAGGGTGACAGGTTCTACCTACTGAGTGGAAGCTAAAATACTAAGAGAGAATGAGTTCCAAATAAGTAAAGAAAGAAAAGTTATCTAAATATTGAGTTTGAGTTCATACATACAGTTAGAGATAAGATGAAAGAAAATGGTTGCAATGAAATATAAATAAAAACAAGAAACCAATTAAATGAGTGTGAAAAAAAAAAAAGTAGTCAACTGTATCACTGTCTTCTCCAAATTCTGAAAGGCATTAAGGATTGTGTTAACTTTATCTGATTTTAGTCTTCTTTTTGAATTAGTAGAAGGTTTTTTAATGCAAAAATATGTTTTCTTTATTGTTATACTGTCAAGCACTATGCAGTGGAATGGGAGTCTTACTTGAATATCCTAAAAGATAACTTCTTACTCAGGAAATTTCTCTTGAAAAACAATGTAGTTATAGTTAGATGGACTGAGAACTCTTAACAGTAACTGCAAAAGAACACAGTTGTTTACTCCCTCTACAGTCCTCTGCTCTATTTTATATTTAATTATAAATGAAAACAGACACTTTTATCTATTTCTTGGGTTATACCTTTCCAAGATATTTAAAAAAATTATGCTGTGATGGTTTTCATAGTCAACTCAGGCTGCCTAAGACAAAATACTACAGACTGGGTGGCTTAAACAACAGACATTTATTTCTCACAGTTCTCAGGACTGGGAAGTTCAAGATCAGGGTGCCAGCCTGGCCAGGTTCTGGGGCGTGTACTCTAGCTGGCTTGTCAGTGGCTGCCTTCTTGCTGCATCCTCACATGGCAGAGAGAGGAAGCTCTGGTACCTCTTCCTCTTCATATAAAGGCACTAATCCCATCTTGGGGGCTCTACCCTCATGATCGTATCTAAACTTAATTACCCCCAAGGCTCCACTTCCTAATATCATCCCACTTGCAGGGGCTAAGCCTTCAATGTGTGCATTTGGAGCAGGAACACAAACAATCAGTCTATAACAATGGTTGACTTTGGCTTTTGTTTTATGTGAAAATTCCATCTGTCACTCTGTGAACAGATTTTTAAACTTTTAATAAATCTGTACAGATATCCTAACTTTGTAATGCGTACCTCATGAGGACTGTTTGGCATGATTTACTAATGATATCTCCTGAATTTAGCTAGTCATTTAAGAACTGTCAAATCCATATTGTACTCTGTCAATGGGCGCAATGGCTCACGCCTGTAATCCCAGCATTTTGGGAGACCGAGGTGAGTGGATCACGAGGTCAGGATATTGGGACCATTCTGGATAATATGGTGAAATCCCGTCTCTACTAAAAAATACAAAAAAAAAAAATTAGCCAGGCGTGGTGGTGGGCGCCTGTAGTCCCAGCTACTTGAGAGGTGGAGGAAGGAGAATGGTGTGAACCTGGGAGGCGGAGCTTGCAGTGAGCAGAGATCGTGCCACTGCACTCCAGCCTGGGTGACATAGCGAGACTCCATCTCAAAAAATAAAAAATAAAATAAAATAAATAAAAAAGAACAGATTCTCCCGGGAAGAAAAATGCTACCAAATTTTATAAATTATCTATTGCCTCATTGAAAATCACCTCAAAATCTAATGGCTTAAAAAAATAACTATTTTTTCTGTTATTCTTCAATATGCCATTTAAGCTTTACTTAGCTGGGTGGTTCTTCTGGTTGTGGCTGGGCTGGGTCTTGTTATCTGTATTTATGTCTGCAACCAGTGCCTCTGCTGTGAAGTTGTCTTGGGACTAGCTAGTAAAGGAAAACCTCTACTGACCAGATCCTTGTGTTCTTTCCTCTTCCAGCAGGCTAACTAACCCCTTATTGTTCTTATGGTAACATGGTGGTTTGGCAGAGAGGGAGGGAGAAGGAGAGGGAGTGGGGGAGAGGAGGGGAGAGGCAGGGTGGGTGGGGGGTTGGGAGAGAGAGAGAGAGAGAGAAGCAGCATGGTGGCTTCCCAAAACTGTGGGGAGGGGAAGAAAGCAGCATACAGGAGATTTTGAGACATGGGCTTTCTAAATATGACACATTCTGTTGGTCAAGGCCCAAACCAAATTCAAGAGGTAGAGAAGTAGCCTGTGCCTCTTGATGGAATGAGCTGCAAAGTCTTATTTTAAAGGAGTGTCCACACATAGAGGAAAATAATTGCAGCCATTTCCCTCAACAATCTACCACACGTGTCTTTGTGCCTCAGTTGTCTGCAGGGTGAGTTTATGGCTTAACAATATCAACAAAGTCTTAATTCTCATTCTGCTTTTGCTAGTATAGAACAAAGTCAAATTTAGCTCAAAGGATACGTGTAGTATAAATAGTGTAGCCATGCATTTTGTGCATTCTCATGGGTGTAGTACCCAAGTAAAATAATCTCCTCTAATGTTGATATAAATACAGTAATCTACTGTTAACTATGAAGTACAGTTAGTATAATCCCTAAAAGAATTAGCAACAATTGTATGAAATTTAGCTGGACTTTTCTCTCTGCATTCAGCATGTATAACCAGTCAGTTTTGAAAGACATGACTTATTATTTAGTGTGATTTCATTTAGGAGTTTCTCAACATGGGGTATAATGAATGTTAATTCAGGCTTACAATGGATGGCATCCTGTGCCCATTTATGAATATAAGAAGGAACATTTGAAAAAGAGTCATTATTTCCATCATTAATTTTCTAACTCAAACACATGGAAATGACTTATGAAGATTTTAGTTGTCTTTGTTTAAAAATTCATTTTTTTTTTTCAGTTTTCTTTTGCTTTAGTTGAGAGGAAAAGATTTGTCAGTTGAGTAAAGATATTTCATCTCCTTCACTGATACTGCCTGGAGTTATTAATTAGGTTTCTGAGTTTGGCGCTATTCTTTCCTGGTCACCATGACATGTCATTGAAACAGGCTCATTAAAATGAGTGATGTGTGTTGTAATTTCATTAGTGTCATCAATAATATATTACACTTTCCTTTTAGTAGTCTCTTTATGTTGTGTGTGGGTCAGGATAACTGTATGAATTACATTTATAAGATCCAAATTGTTACAGATGAGGGAAGATAGGCATGAGGGTGGAATTAATGTTATTTTACACATGATAACTACTAAAATGATTTCAATTAAATAATATTTTAATTAGGTCTGATGTCTCTCCATGCCATTCTAAGATACATGTTCTGTGTATGCAAATAAGATAGTGATTTATTGAATTAGATCTATGCTAACACAATCTATTCTTCCTGCAGGGAAATTTCCCTAAATTGGACTAAAGCAGGTGTATTGAAGAGCAGGAATGATTCACTAAGGAATATGAGTCCTTGTGGTTGTAAAGGACAGACTTTTAACATGGAAACTCTTAAAATATATTCTCACTTTCTTTCCACTGTATTTTTTTCTGCCAGACATGTGCCTTTTGACTGGCTATTGGTCAGTTCCTAGTCTTTCCTCATCTGAAAAATATGGGTCTATAATGGAGGAGAGACACACTTAGGCACTCTGATATAGTGTTTGTTGTTAATATCTTTTAACTCTACTTGACCAATTCAATTTTGGTGACATTACATGGGAATTCAAAGAGCTTTTGAATTAGAAGCTTCCATAAGAGTATTGATCTAATTGAAATATTCACAAGCAAGAAGCATCTGCATATTAAAAATGGTATAATACTGGTTTTGCTGTCAAGAGATGATTCTGGGAATACTTAGGATTAATGATTGAATATGTAAAAGTTCTCAGAGCCAAGAAATACATGAGAACATATGTGATAAAATGTAAAAACATGATTTTGTTTTAGCCTTCCATTTAAATATTAAAAGTAATATAATCCTATATTTTCATAAATGATTCAAAATGCAGAAATTTATTTTATGTAAGCAGGAAGCTAAGTGGTTTTCAGTACACAAAAAAAAAACTGCAAAAGATGAGCTAATTCTGAAAATCAGTAGTGGAAATGATCTTTCTCATGAAAATTTAAAGAAGATATTTTTGTTAGCCCTGATTTGTTTTTAAGGTAATACAATTTATCTGGGTGAAAAAACGTATTTCTACTATTATAATAAAGATCATCTAACTTAAGTAACATCAGCAGCTACCCAAAATGAAGGTTTTTTTAAATGATGATGAAAAAAATCTCCGTCACTTATATTCTACTAGAATCTCAGTATCTTAGCTTTATGCTGATTTGTATCCAATTTGAGTAGAAATGGATATGAGTGTTTATCTTCCATAATAGCTTGCCACAAGCCTACTACTTGAATCATGTAGCATATGGAAAATGTGTTTAGCTACTTGCAGAATTTCACAAACTAAAAAAAGATCCATTTCTGCTCATAGGGCTTGTTTACAGTCATTATAAAAGCATGTTACTATGTTGCTTACTAGTTAGGAGAAGCAAGTGTTGGCATACTCCCCTTTCCATTGCATTGGCCTTTAGGAAATGTATGTATTGATTTTCAGTTCTAAAACAGTAATCATTCTAATTTCTTGTGTTTAGACCTGAACATTTTTTTAGGATGTATTTTTATTCTTCTACATTATATCTCTTCTAGATATTTTATGGTAGTTATTGACACATTTTACAAAAATATATTAGAGACTGTTCATGCTTATGTGAATTGCCATCACAGGATTAATCTGTAACTTTTATGAGCATATTTTATTAATAACATCTTATCATTACATAGAATATGGATATTTAACATTTAATAAGCACAGAATGCATATGTAGAAATGTACTTCATGCCATTGGGTTTTGCAAATGTAGAAAAGTCATTATAACAGCCTAAGAATCTTTAAACATGCCCCCCATAATATACTAGTTGCAATGTTACAACTCATTTAAGGAATAGTTCTTGATAACAATGATTATAATATTTTTGTTTGTCAGCATACTAAACAATTTATCCTCAAGGTATGGAAATAAAATGTTTGATACAATTTTAAAAATATCGATTGTACTCTCTCTTAAATTCTGGAAATATGTTTGCCATTTAATGATTCATAATTAAACATGAAACTCATAAAGTGAAGGAAGAGAATTCAAAACTATAAATATTATGAAAAATGATTAATTTTTTATTATAGTAGTTTATTCTTTTAGTAAAGTAGTATAGGTTGTCTACAAAGCAGTATTTTTTACATAGCTGAATAATTAAAATATTTTTAATCCATTTTTATCTTTAAAATATCTTGATTACTAAATGACTTTTTCATCATTTGTATACGAATACATATATATATCCATTTATATTTATGTTTGTTTAAATAGTAGATTATGAATGTAAATATGTTTGATATGTATCCTGGCACCAGAAGCCAAGTCTTTTTCCTAAATACAAGAAAGCTTATGTTAGCCTGAAAAAACTAACTTTTGTATAGGTTCTGTCATGTACAAAAATATTCCAGGCAGTTTCAACTGCATTTTGAACAATTCTACAGTTCAGTCAAAGTTTCTCTAAAATTATTTGGTTTCTTATTTTTATGAAATAAAACTAATATTTAGGGAAACTTTCAATAAGTATTTCACTAATTCTCACTATTTAAGTCATTTTGAGATATCATCAAAACATTTTCAAAAGTTCTGTGTATAAAAATACATGTATACATATGTATATGTACATACATAAATAATCTCTTACATGATTACATTCGCATGGTTGAATGGCTTCTTCTGAAAATCCCTTTAATGTTAAGAATACTTGGAGAATAGCAAAGGGAAAACATCGGCTTTAAAGAATGTTCTGCATCTGGAAGTAGAGACAAAATTTTCCAAGTATACAGGGGAATCTAACATTTCCTGGTACTGGATGATGAATCAATTTTGTATTTATTGAACATACAGTTTATTCCCAGATTGCACATTTCTCATCTGTAACAGAGGCCTGGAGCAGTTGTGTGTATGGACATAGCTTGTACATTTCCCAGGCTAGGTGACCACAATGTGGGTCAAGCCAGCAGTATTGGTGATGAGGCAGGTGGAGTTGTTCCCAGTGCCAGAGGCAGTTCTATCTTGCTTTTATGTGCTCCTTGGGCTACAGAGCTTCTACACTCCACAAGGCCTTATACCAGAGCATTGCTCAGAACCCTTTTGCTACTCCACCTGGGAGATAATTTTCTCCCTCCCATATTCAGGGAATATATTTTTCTTAATACAAACTATAAACCTGAATTCAAGAATATTCAGAATTTTAAGAGTATCTTTCTTGCACTGCTCTTTTTTCTTAATACAATGCCAAGTTTACTCATAAGCATGAAGATAAAGGATACTGGACTATTAGAGATAGTTCCCATTTAAATTTTTCTGTCTTGAACAAAATCATTAAAATAATCTCTCTATTCAAGAATCTTCTTTTCCCACCACCACTCATCATGTACTCATTTGCAACAGAAATTTCTCTCCAAAGATACAAAATCGACTGTTCTTCAATGAATTAGGGCTTAAAATGCAAAATAAGCTGAATTGATATAACTTATACCAACATTATTGAGGGTCTACTGAGTTCCCAGCACTGAACTAAGCCAGATAAAAATTTAACTAAATTAAATCACCATGACTAAAGACCTGCTAGCTTCACAGCACTGAATTAGACTTGATACAGAAGTAACATGTTCTTCACTCTGAAGTGTAAAGCAATGAGATCATAACATATTCTTGAAAACAGGGATCAGGATATCACAACAGATAAGACACAGAGATGGATAAATGAATATCAGAAGCCAATTGGACATGTAAAGAAAGCAAATGAGTTACAGGGTTCTGGCTTGGGGGATTAGGTAGATTTCACTCCCCATTAATCCCTACAGAGTATGTGGTGAAAAGTGCTGGCAAGGCTGAGACAGTGAAGCATTGCTGAGAGGAAATGGTGATCAATAACTCAATCAACTTGATGCTGGTGCTAGAGAAAAGTATAAATTAATAAATTTTGTGCTGTGGCCCTGATTCCATCTTTTCAAACTCAATCATCACTGTGTAATGTAAGTCTGTGTCACCTTTCATCTGGACTAAGTGGTCTTCTGTTCTCCAGGCTCTATATTACAACCAACGTAATTATTCCAAAATGAAATATAATCACCTTTCTTTCTTGCTTACATCCTTTCCCTAGTTTCCTATTGCTTATAGAAACAAGCTTAATCTTTTTACTTTGGTTTACCAGGCCCTGTATGATATGACTGTGGCTTGTTCTCCCATATCTGCTCCTATCATTGCCCAGTCTAGCCCTATACTCTGATCTTACAAAAATGCTAACATGGATTTCACTAAGGATATTATGCTGTTCTATAATTTTTTGTCTTTGCTTATGCCATTCCTTCTGCGTAGGATGCTGTCCTGTCTTCATCTCTTTTAGCTTTTTTCCTTTCCTAAACTTTTGTAACTGGTAGCTCCCCTCATCTTTCAAGATGCTGTTTAAATATTCTCCATTTTAGACCTTTTTCAGACCTTTCCCAGTAGCAATCTATCATCTGTTACAACTAGACCTTACATCTCTACTATAACAATTAGAAAAATGTATTTAAGTTATTTACCTGTTTGCCTCTCTTATTAGACCATGAGATTTCAGCTAGTTTGGGTTGGAAATAAGACAATGATGCAATAATTCATAGCTTTCTAACAAAATACATCTATTTGTATCTATGAATGTATAAAGGTGACTGTCTCAGACTTTCCCAAGTCAAATTTCTCCTTCTCAGCAATTTGACTAAGTTACAGGGCACTATCTTATTATGCATTCCACACTTGTGAGAAGATGGTATTCTAGATGTCAAACATGTATAAAAGAAGAGAGAACAGTGTAATGAATTATATTACCAAGTTTCAACAATTATTAACTAATGGTCAACTGTGTTGCCTCTATACTGTCTGTAGCTCCACTATCTCATCTGCCCTCCAAATATTTGAAGCAAATTCCAGACATAATAACATTTCATTTGCAAATATTACAGTGTGTATTAATATTTCTAAATGATAAGGGCACTTTTAGAAAACATTGATGATACCATTATCAGATCTAAAATATTTGCAATTACCTAATATCACCCAATAATCAGTGTTAAGTTTTGCACTACTTCTCATATTTTAAACTGTTTAAATACAAGTCTAGTAAGGTCTATGCTTTGTGATTCGTTGATTTTTTTGGGGGGAGACAATTTTGCTCTGTTATGGAAATTTTGTCAATATTTAGAAACATTTTTGGTTTTTACACTAAAGGAGGAGTGCTACTGATATCTAGTGTGTGGAGGCCAGGGATACTGCAAAACATCCTACAATACACAAGGCAGCCACCACAATAGACAATTATCTAGCCAGAATAGTAAGAGGGCAACATTGGGGAACCCTGGTCTATAGGTTCCCCCTGCATTATATATTGTATTGCAATTGATTTGTTGAATAAACTGGGTCATTTTTCTTATAAAGTTTTCCACATCTATATTTTGCTAATGACACATTGTGATATAATTTAAGATTTTTTTTTCTAAGCAGTTAAATCTAGAAGCATCAGATTCAGATACAATTTTCTTTTTCTATCAAAACTGCTTTTTTTTTGTTTCGTAGTGTTGTGTACTTCCATCAGGAGGCATATAATGTCTGATCATTTCTCTCTTTCTCATCAATATGGGAAACTATTGGTGATCAATGTCTAAATTTGTTAATTCATTAGGAGTTGAAAAATCGTGATATTGTATTTTTATAATTTATTTATTTATTGAAAACATCACTGACTCTTAGAAATATTCATTCCAATGTTTGATAGAAAAATAGCATTGTGCATGAAACATTTATACATTTTGTATTTCTTTTCAGAAACATCCTATACCACCTTGATGAAAAGACAAGCCGGTTTTCAATACTTATAGAGGCTTGGGAACACTGCAAACCCCTTGCATCAAATGAGACCCTTCAAGAAGCCGTGTCAGAGGTGTTGAACAGCATTAATTCAGCTCAGGTTTACTTCAAAGCAGGACTTGATGTGTTCAAGAGTGTCTTGGATGGGAAGAATTGAGAAAACCCTGAGCATTTTTAAAAGTTTGTTTACAATTCCACAAGCAAAAGCTCTAATTTAACCAGATTTTCTGACATTGAAGGCTTATTTTCCCCAATGGCTTTTTGACAAGTATAAAGCTATTATTACCTTGTATTTTTTAAATGTAAATATAAAAAGAACATTTTGCACATTTAATATTTTTCTTATATCTACATTTCTGAATATGTAAAGCAAGTTATTGACATAGGACTTAAGAATTACTTATTAAAAAGAAATCTGATATATATATACTATTTTGAGGAAAAAGTTCCAAGAAGTTCTGGGCTATCTTTGTTCCTATGGGCAGAGCATATAGGAACACATTTTATTCTCTCTGATAGAGCTATTAATGACTTAGTTTCTATAAAAGAAATGGAGAGTTGATATGGTTCAGATTAACTTCACTATTAAGTGTTCAATATGAAGAATTCAAGTATTCTGACTGAGTGATTGGTTGACCTAAACCACTTTGAATGTTTCTATTTTATGAAATGAAGTTTCTCTTCTTAACACAACTAGATGTAGTAATACACTGGTTATGAAATTGTATTTTTTTAAGTATTCATGAAAAAAGAGCCATAAGCATTCCAGGGAAAAATCTCAAGGGAGCTACACAGAGCAATTTAAATGCAAATTTTTTTTCCTAAAAACTTACAAGGTGACTAGCTTTGAAACCCCTAATTTGCCTCAGTTGATTTTCTAAGAATTTCAGGAGTGATGTATGTCTTAAGAGGGAGAAAAAAATATTTCTTATTACTTTTTCTCTTGTTTCTGTTGGAAACACTGAAACAGGGACTACTCTAAAATGAAAGCGTCTCACATTGGTTTTCTTTCTTGTATCTTTTCTGAAACTCCTTGCTGTAAGGCAGCTTTCACAGAGTACTATATATTTTCAACAGTAAAGTAGCAGAGTTTCTCTTTGAAACCCAAAATGTCTTCTAAAGCATCAAATTTCTATTTCTGCCTCTGACAAAAAGAACTTACTATGAAAGAAATAGTTGTTTTATCAATAAAAGCCCCTTAATATTATGAAGAAACTTTTCATATTTTTTTCTTCTTTATCCTTAATTGTGACTAAGATGGAAATCTAGAAAATATTCATGCTTCTAAGTTTCTGCAGTGTTACTGTAAGGGAGTGTCTCGTCTACACTTCAATTCTTCTCTCATGTGGAAAACTAAGCTTTTTATATTGACATTGCCATTGAATAGCTCTAGCAACTATTATTATTCCCCCAAACCCTAAAATTCTACCTATTAGGTATCAGGTTAAAGTTCTAGTTCATCTTTAGAAATTTATGTGAAAAATGGTTTTCCTATACTGGATAAAGGCAATTCCCCTTAGGAAACATAGCCTGAGAGTATTTCATATAAATTTTCTCTACCTAATTCAAACATATTTCCCCATGATACACCGCCGGAGTGACATTGCAGACAGTCTGTGTATGTTTAAATTTTCACTTTTTATGGATGAGCATAAACCTAGTCTTAGTTTAAAGGCAAACTAAAGTTGAGGGGAAATAATTAATCAATACTGATTAATTGATTTATAAGGTTCAACACTGTCTACCCTAAATAATTTTTATATGCTCAAGGCAAAGCAGGGAATAGAGGCAGTTAGCTAGATAATTCAAGCAGAAATCCATTTTCATCGAAATTGCCTGTGTGCACATATTTTTAGATGAAAAATGAAACTACCTTACAATATTATTTTTTTTAACCAATGTATTTGTTTGAAAACATTTGCCATGTTGAAGAGTGTGTATAGGAAAGGTCTAGAAATAAACAGGCTTGTGCATACCTAGGCATTCATGCTCTTTCTTCCTCTTCAGGGATCATCAGAAAAGAGGTGGGAATACACGAGCAGGTGCATGTGAGCCCAAAAGCTAGAAAGCCTTATATTTAACCAAAGGTTGATGGGTTCATTCCAGTTATTCACTTACAGATGAAACTAAAACAAAGAAAGGCGAACTATTATCAGTTTGGTAGTTCATTATTTTAGAACAAATTTCTAAATGAATTTATTCCCATAACGTACAACAGCACAGAGAGCAGAAAACATGTTTCTTCTTCATTTTGTTTAAAGACTGCATACCTAGGTAAGTCACATTGTATAGATAAAAACCTTCTTCTGTATTCCTCACCTCTAAATTATATGTTATTTGCTATTTGAAAACTGTAGTTAACTATGGTTTTTTATTAGTCTATTAAAAGATACGTGGAGATATTAAATTACACCTAAAGCAGATGTCCAACAAATTCTGTACATGCTGCTTTACATCTTTGCAACAAACCTCTTAACTAGCAGCATTATTTCTATAGTGTGATTACCTGAGGGTGCCTCCAAATGTATATCATTTCACTCCCCTCCCCTCCCCACCCCCAATAGATTCAAATAAATAAAATCCCGAGCAAATTAATAGCAAGTGTTAATGTGAATTGGTAGTAGGTTTAAGTTGTTGCTGAGTTGTCTATATGCCTGGTACTTCTCACAATCTTTCATACATAGAATTGTGCCTAGGAAATAATGAATCATAAATATTCTCTGAAGAAAATGTGGCAAAGGTGTAATGGTGAAATTTATGTTCAGACAGGGTACACATGAGATACTACCCTTTATGGAAAAGCATAAGTCTCAGAATCAAAAGGAAGCCTGAGAAAGATTCTGGTCTAAGCCCTGAGATCTTGCCTTCAGCCAGAGAAGGCATTATCAATTACCCCCACCAGATATAGTAACCAAACACAAAGTGAGGAAGAAACTTGGACATAGTCATGTATTTAGTTAGTAACAAAAGCACCACTGGAATTTAAGCTTCTCTGCTTTCTCATGCAGTATATCTTGCTTCACCCTGAGGAGACAGGGTTATAAATGATCTTTTCCAGTGCATTCTATGTAACCAGCCATTCTGTCAGATGTTGCATGGGCTGGAAACACTGCTTTTAATTCAAGGCTAGTTCATTCTCTGACTGTACCTGACAAACAAAACTGTCCCCGAGAATTCAGGCAAAGGATACAAAGACTGGGTACTTGAGAGAAAGTGGGGAGAATCCTTACAGAACACCAGAAGTCAGGAAGAAGGACATTGAGCAAAATATTTCTGTAAGAGGGCAAGTTAGGCCAGTGTTAAGTCAACAATCTAAATCACCATTTCTCAAAATGTGAAATTTAGAAAGACAGGGCTAGGAAACTACATCTTCAGCAAGATTTCTGGATGTTTGTTACACACACTGAAGTTTAAGAATTTCCAATCTACATTAATCGTAGTTTCCAAGAAAACACTAATTGACATTTCTAAATAAATTGAAGAGTCACAATAACAAGAAAGATGTAAAGATTTGTTATTAATGGAATCATTATGAGAAAAGAAAAGTGGACCCATTTTATCTCTAAGAAAACAATTCAGTTGCAGCTTATATTTGTGCCTGCTACATCCCAGGCACTGGTGTTCTAGAATTTTTCCATGTATCTTTTTTTTTTGGAATTCCCACAACAACCCATTTAAAAATGAGAAAACTAGGTTGAGTGACTTGTCCACAGTTCCAAAGCTAATAAAAATGATGAGGCATATTTCTCTTCTGGGCCCACTGTATTCAGTTCTTTGTTCTTTACACTGAGTGCTGAAAAAAATCAGACTATTTTGATTCTAGAAAGTGAGATAATTGAAAATGTTAACATATTTCTCCAAAACTGATCAGACTGTGGAGTCTGTCACTTTTTTGGTATAATAAAGGAGTTTGAAGAAACAAATGACATCATTCCTGATGATGGTAGCCCCCTCCAACAATGGTGTATATATGTAGGTAAGTTTGAAGATATCTATGAGAGCATTAAAAGGAAAGTGCACCATTGTGGAATATCATGACAAGTAGGCTTACAAACAGTAAAAAGAGACCAGAAACCACAAGTCTTACACTTTCATTCTCTAAATGCTTATATAATTTCACCAAAAAAAAAGAAAAGCAGGTGCTGTGATTTAGAATGACAGTTGTATGTTAATTTTTAAAATTCAGAATAACCAATTGACTTTTTAAATTAAATAAATGTAGAGCATATAGTAAGTTTCCCCACAGGAAAGATAGATGCTAACAAAAATAAAATAAATGATTATTTGTGACCATGTTACTAATGATGAATCAGCATCTTTGCCTCAAATGAAAATCTATAATTATTTGTACAATAAATTGGTAGACCTAGCCAAAAATGTTCTTATGAGACATTCTGTGATATGTGTAATTGATTACTCCAAAAATTAAGCTTTCTCTGAGGGTAACACATTGTCATCTCATTGGTTTAATGGGCTATTTAAATGTGCCTTAGCTGCACATTTGCTTAATAGAAAGGAATTATTTTAAACTAGCAATCCATATGTTGAGTGGAAAGGAAGTTGGCCCACATATTCCAATAAATATATCAGCAACATAACAGTTTCATCACGGGACCATGGATACAGTGCAGGGAAAAAACAAACAAACAATACAATATTTGAGAAAATAAATATTCTGCCCAGCCACATTGGTGAGTTTTTATTTCTTGTATGAGTTTAAATTGTCAACTTAAAAAAGCCTCATTAGAATTTGCTATTCGGAAAGAACTTAAAAACCCTCACAGAGTTCTAAGCATCCCATTCATTGAAAATACTTTTCAGTTAAGTAGGTTTGTTTTGTGCACTACCAACTTTTAGGTGAGATGAATTTGAAGCATAGCAAAAGAAATATATAAAGATAGCCTTTTCTGGTCATTACCATGTCTACTCAAGTTTTTGTTTTCTAGGTACACTCTAGCATTGTAATTTTTTCCCTATGAGTCTCAATTTAAATGATCTGTTAATCAGCCAGAGCTTTAGTTTCATAATATCGTTCCATTGTCTGACAAAGATATACACACTAAAGTGCCTTTAGCAGACCTGGGACTGTCAAGAATCTTGTTACTCTGATTATTGCAAGATGACATATTTTTTAAGACATTTATAATCTCATATTCGGGTTGAATCTGAATTTACAAATAAAAGGGTTAAATTGAGGCAGTTTCAAGCAGCATTTAGGAAAATGAAGTGGCTTCAAATTTTAATGTCTCTGGTTACATTATTTTGTTTGAATTATACAATTATATAATTTTCTGTAACCAAAATGGTAATTTTGATGGATTTTTTTTTAATGCCAAAATCCAACCATCAAGGCCAAAGAAATGCATGATTACTCTGATTTCTTATGCACGATTCAGTCAAGAATTAACTCAGAGGCAGTTGATTCAGTGCTTACATCTAGACAAAGCTTTAATGAGTGCAGACACAGCCTAACAGTATAATTTCTTTGATGACTTAAGCCAATAAGCACTGAGGTAGCTTTTCTCAGAAGGAAACAGATTTTATTTTCCAGGGGCTAATTAATATGCACCACCTAAGTCCCCAAAGGATCACACAGGTGCCTGTATCATGCCATATATCATGTGCTATATTCCTGCAAGCTCAAGAGATTAATATACAATCATTATTATGAATTATTATGTTGCATTGAAGTTAATGTCGGTCTTTTGTTCTAATTAAAGTACAAACTTGGCATCTGAATAGAAGCTTAGCTAGAGAAGTGGAGTCAGAGTCCCTATTTTAATGAACTACATATATTTTTCAATCAAAATGTGTAATTATTTAATTATCTAGCCTGCTCAGTAATCATAACTCTCCAACTTCTTCAAAGGACCTTTATTCAATATGTTACCACTCATATGGTCATTACTTGGTATGTGTTTTATATTTTGAATTTCTTAGATGCTTTCAGTGTATGTGCTGGTGTTTTATTAATATTAAAAATTTTTGTTTACTTCTATATCAAGCTGCTGCAAATGGACTACCTTATTTTGAAAGTTAGAATAAAATGCTATTACTCTCTAAACAGAACTTTAGCATATCTGTTTGATAAGAAATACACAAACAAAATATTTTTCTACGCTATTGCAAATTGTCCTCAGGAAGCAAAATGCCAGATGGTTAAGTGTAGCTCACATAATTATATTCCAAAGGTGTTATAAATAATTCTATTTAGCATCTGAGATAGGTCTCTATTAGGCAATTTCATGTTTACATTTCTAACAGAAAGCTTTAATGGCAAATATATCCTTATATTCTAACTTGCTACTTGGAGAATATGGATATTCTGAAAAGAAAAACCCTTTCTAGAACACTTTGCAGGACTAATTTTTTTTAATAGACATCCAGAAAATAGCCTGGGCGACAAAGTGAGACCCTGTCTCTCTAAAAAAAAAAAAAAAAGAAAGAAAGAAAAGAAAAAGTAGCTAGGCATGTTTGTGTGCCCCTGTGTAGTCCAGCTACTAGGGAGGCTGAGGCAGAAGGATCATTTGGGCCCAAGAGTTTGAAGCTGCAGTGAGCTAAAATCATGCCACTGTAGTCCAGCCTGTGTAACAGACAGAACCTATCTCAAAAAAACGAAAAGAAAAGAAAGTCTCATGCTGTTGATAATAGTTTTATATGTATTTGGAATGTTAATATGGGACACATGCATTTAATACTTTAATCATGTATTCAATGTAGCAGCATTTAGATATGTAAGATTTTAGAAGTAAAATCTCAGTGGCATAACATTTAAAACACAGCCTTAAAATGAAGAATAGGGATGAGCAGGAGAAAATTTATAAATTAACCCAGGGTAAAATTTGGAGGAAAATTTTTCCAAATAAATTTGCTTTGATTAAAAACAAATATCTCTCAAGAGGTGTCCCAATTACTAAATTATGTTGAACTGTTTTGGTGTTTAGCCTTGTTCAAAATAATTTGATTATCATCTGGATTCAGAAATCTTTTCATTGTACAGAGATTTCATTGTCATTGTCGTTGTTAACTGATTTTTAATGATATTGATTTAGAGGCATTTGTCTGTAGTTTTTAAATTACTATATAGGGTTGAATGTCTAATTTCTATAATGTGTGGATGCCCATCAGATATTTAGTGCAGTCTATATTAGGCCAAGTGTGATCACAATTTATAACTTTTTATGTGTTACTTATGTGACTCAATATGCATCTTACTAAAGAAATTATGTTGTGATCTGGAGTGACACAAATGGATTGAGATACCACATCCATTAAAAATATAAGTGAATATTTTATATTTAAGTTGTTTAAATATTTGCACATTATTGAAAACATAGTACTATGAAATGAAGGCACCATTTAAAAAACGTGTTCTGAGTCATAAATTTCATGAGTTTGTACAGTTAAATGTTAATGTTCAAAAACACCCATTTTGAAATTATTAAATACAGGTAAAAACATTGCTGTACTGTGTTTTTATGACAAAATATACAGTATTTTATGTGTGCAAATGAATTCGTTATTACTCTATTTTATTAATGAATTATTTTTACATAATATGTATGACACCCAAACAGGTGTTCCCTTGTTTAGGGAAAATTCTATAATATTTTATCATCTTTTTTTGTCCTTGCCTTCCATTCTTTTCTTGAACATTCAGTTAGATTTGTAGTTTGTGACAAATTCCAACATCAAGTAACAGTACCTGTATCAACTGCAATGTTAAACAGTTTTGTTTTCTCAAATTTGCTCTGAAAAATGCTCTCAGTTATTTTTCACATAGAAAAGAATTTTCTGTTTGCATGGTGAGTGTAATAGACTTCATTCATTTATTAATTCAGGAAATATTTGCTAAAAGACTCTACTAGTCCAGGCACTGTATTAGGCACTAGTGATACAAAGATGATTAGCACAGATTAGCACAATTTTACTTTTGGAGCTTTACAGTCAAATAGGATACAACACTTCAGTTTAACTAGTAGCAATATCCATAGATAGTACAGTTTATTGCAAACATATTGGCAGAGCAGACACGGTTTAAAGGTGCCATATGTTCAGTCCACATGCCAGTCCCACTGGACCTTCCTTAAGACTCTCTAAAGAACAGTGTTCTTTCTCTAACACCTCTGCTATACAATAGCCTGCATTTGGTATGGGCATAGCACTGTGTCAGACTCTGGTTGCCAAGCATCACTTGGATGAAATATTTTAATCTTTAAAATAGCCTATGAGATAGGTGTTATATCATTTTGTCCCATTTGATTGATGAGAAAACTAATGGTTAGGGAGATTAACAACTTGTGGCAGCTATTATACTACTATATACACACAACTACATAGCTATAAAAAACATTTTAAAAATCTGCAGGAATATATATATCTATATTTTGTGTGTATATAGACACGCACCGAGGAGGTAAAATTAAAACAACATATAAAGTTATGTATTACTCATGGACGTGTATATATGTATTCAAAATATTAAAATTCAGACTGAAAAAAATGAACACCTTGTTTAATTCACGATAGTAGGAGGGAAACAAGTGCTAAGGAGAGGACAGCTTTAACTGTAATGCTTTATTTCTTTTATACATAAAAAGGAATTGAAGCAAATACGATAAAACAGTAGGTGGTAGATTAGATTATTATTCTTATTTCTTTTCACCCTCCCTTGTCAATTTGGGTGGTTGGCACATGTGTGTTTATGTAATTCTTATTATATTTGTGAATTAAAAATACAACTCTCAAAGTAACATAAAATCCTAATAAAGTGGTCTGATTCTGGAGCCCACACTTGCAGCCACTAATCTAATCTGCCTTTTAAAATTGTATAAGCATGGTCTCTTTCTTGTCTTTTTCTTCAACTATGCTAATCTTATGAAGGCTGCTTCCATAAGGCATTTTCTGACATTCTAAATGCTCATAGATGTAATTTCAGTGCAGTTACATTTATTATCTACTTTTTTTCTCTTCAGTTCTTCTCTATCTCAGTAAATACACCAAATTCTCAAATCAAGAAATGAAAATCATCTGTGATTCTTTTCTTTACCTCTCTTCTTACATCCAGTCCATCACCATATTGGCTTGCTGCAAAATACAGCTCAATTCTGTACATTTCTCCATCGGCACTGCTGCCATCCTACTCAATGCCACTGTCTTTTCTCCCCTGCATTACACTGGTCATTATATCTATTTCAAGCAAAAGGGATTTTAAAACAGGAAAATGATTAGGAAATTATTAAATGTCCAGAGTAATGAAAACGTAAAAGTGCTGTTTTTCAGAGACAGTAACTGCAGGAAACCACTACTGACCTTAGGGCTGGAGAAGCATAAAGGAAGAAATCTGTGATAACCCAGGAGCTAACATTCTACTGACACTCCTGGAAACTGTTGCTGCTGCTGGTGTAACCACTGCATGAGAGACTTAAAGAACCGCCACAGTGTAGATCAGAAGCTTGGGAGTCTCCACTCCCTCAGACTCCCATACCAGAAGCAGGAAAAACAAAATGAAACAGCTTCCACATGTTTTTGCCTTTTAATCCTTGTAAGTGCCTCTCATTGGCAGATCCAACTGGGATCCAGCCGGCACAAGGGTCTGTGGAACGTGCATGCATGTTCCCAGCTCTAACATTATAAGAGAGGATGTAGGATGTGGGTATGGGAGTGTGTCCATACAGACCGTGGCTGACACAGTCTTCAAAATGATTTTTCTATGAAAGCATAAATGAGTAAACATACCTAACTCTGACATCTGCATGTATCAAAACTCATTGAGTTTTTTTCTCTGAAACTATATAGCTAATTTAACCATATAATATATAATAAAATAACATGAAATGGCTTTAGTGTAACTGTTCCATGCTAATTTATAACCAACAGGGTGATTAACTTGAGTGCAGAGCTAAGAGAGCAAAAGCATGTAGACATATAGCATTACATTTTTAAAAGGAGGTCTATACAAGGTGATATCAGAGGAGATAATAAAAATAATAAAATCTTGTAGAAGCCAATAAAGGTTTCTCAAAGAAGAAAATATTTGAGTTGTGTCTGAAGAGTAAATAGAAATACTTCAGGAAGAAAAGGAGAATGATGGCATCCCAGAAAAAGGGAACTGATTATCCAAGTCACACAGGATAAAGGACAGGACATTCTCTTAGTTTTCTGCTTCAAAGTTTCTGTTTCTTTTTCTCAGCCTCAGCAAAGACTGGAATTTTTACATTATGGTTTTTGTGAAAAGAACAACTTCCAGACTGCTTATCTTTTAAGTTAGACACCACGCGATATCGTAAAATGTTTACAGTGACTAACTTGGAAATAAAATAAATTGAACAGATTTTTATCATAATATGGAAGTCATAGCATTAGTAGTTTCCCATCATTTTTGGCATAAAATTCATATGCCTTAGGATGATTTCTAAGACCTTTCCTGGCTGACTCCCACTCTTCCCTTTCCTCCTCAGTGCTTACCTCTTTTCCAACCCACATTTTATACTATAGCCTAACTGAAGAGCCCACATTTTCCTGTATGTGCCATGCTTTCTCATGTTTCAGTACCTTTGTGACTGCTTTCACTCCTTCAATGGAACAACCCTCCATTATGTATATACCATGGGTATCTATTTTTTCTAAAATAAATCTCATTAATAAAGACATTTCAAATTTTCTGTGGAAAATTATTCAAACCTGCCTCATAGTACATTATATTGTCACATGCGGTTCTTGTATTTCCTGGGATTTGATGAGTTAATTCTTTGTTGAGTCTCTAAGCCACCCTAAATTATGTCTGTAATTTTGTCTTTGATTAAGCTACATAGGCTTGGTTTCTCTTATTCCCAAAAGAAAAAGAAAAGAGAAGAAAAAGTTAAAAAAAAAAA